>NW_019242549.1:47157-49256 GCF_002742605.1 Olea europaea var. sylvestris | reverse complement strand
GAATTCCATTTTTATTTTAATTTTAATATTTAAGGTTTAGGGCAATACAGTGACCTGAATGTAGATCTGTTGAAATATGAAGAACCTGAGGTTTTTATATCTGAGAAATTGGATTTTCTTGTATGCCCAATTCTCATTCTAGAAATTGAAGAATTTATTTCAAGGTTGTGTCTGCACAATCTACGTATGTTATGTCTAATTTACAGTTAATTGATGGGGTTGTTATGTGAAGTCCGATTTACAGTTAAATTGATGGAGTTGTTGATGGTGAAATGCATGCGTTGAGAAAGATACCGTGTTTTTTTCCCATATCATTACAGTTCAGCTTGTAGAGTGGAAAAATTGCAACGTTATTCATCCTGTCAATTTATGATGAACCAGTAGTTTTTTTGTGAATGAATCAGTATTGTTGATGGCTAGGAGGAACACAGGAATTTGTCATTCTTGCTGGGGGCAGAACACATGATGCCAGAATGCTCCAAAAAGAAGAGATGCCCAAACTGTGGAGATGGGTTCGTTAGATGGTTGGAGGTAGAAAAAAATTCCAAGAATCAAGGAAAGTTGTTCCATTCCTGTACTCACGACTGTGGGTTCTTCAAGTTTTGTAACGTTTCGCCCGATGAAGAGTATCCATTGCAAGGCGAATCAAGTGGCACAACCGAAGGAAGTGAACCGGTCCCTGAGTTGTCCCGTATGTTGAAAGTATGTGCAAAAATAACCATGGAGTGAGATGTGGAGATTCACTAAATATAACCATGCGCAAGGGGAAACGTGTTTCAAATTATTTAATCTGAAGTCCATGTAATTAGATGATTTCAACTTCTTTAGCTTTAAGTTTGTTTTACATGTATTTGGATGATTTTGACTTCATTGGCTTTAAGTCTGATTTACCTGTATTTGGATGATTTTGACTTCAACATCTAATTGCCGCTTATTGATTCCATATCTATTGGCTTTGAATTGGTTAGTGACAATTGTTGTCTCTTGCGTATATTTGAATGAAGCAAAGTTGTTGTGTACTTGTGAGTTGGCTCTTGTATTGTTAATCATTTTTCATGCATCTGCTTGTCTCCTACCTAAACATCAAGGTAGCCCAAGAATTGTTTATCTTAAATAATATACAAACACCATGTTTTATAATTAATTTCTTGAAGTCCATTTATCATATTGAGAATGAATCAAGTACTTAGAAAAGTAACGTTATCAAACTACTAAATATAGATAGATTCCTATAAAACAAGCTTAAATTTGAAAAAACACAACACACTATTTGTTCACTTTCCCAGATTAAGATTACAAATATAATCCAAAAACTACAAACAACGATTACAAGTGATAGCCAAAAAAATTTGCATTGCTTCCTATGTTAAATTACACAAATTATTAGCAAATTTGCATTACAAGTAATTCTCATAAGCCACATTTTGCATTAACAATGATCACTTTCCCACATTCTTTGGGTCGTTTCCAATGACAGCCAAAAAAATTGCATCTTGGAAATTCTCATAAGCCAATTGTCAATACTGGACAAAAAACGGCCATTGTTCTAATCCATTGCAAGAAGTTTTTAGTAGTTCAGCCGCCTATGTTAAATTACACAAATCATTAGCAAAAACCAAATGACATAAGCCCTAATTGGAGCTGATTATCAGTTTTTAGTAGATTCATTGCTTCCCCCTTGAAACACTGCAAACTTCCTTCAATTTGATTCAAAACTTTACAAGTCTTTGATATCATCTGGCTAAAAAACAAAAATACAAATTTTTTATAAAGAAAGAGGAAAATTCAGACCACATCTGGGTAAAAGACTTCCATGCAGAAAGCTAGAGTAGTCCAAACAATAATTCTTTGTCAATTGAAAAGAATATTTTGGGGAATGACAGTAAAATATTCAATAAAATTTTTCACCAGAAAAATTCAAGTTCTCATCTTTTACCTGAAATTCAAGAACTTTAGAAATTTCTTCCTCAAACAAATGAATACAACAATTTGTAATATAACATAAGCACTGGGTATTCAACTTACGAATTACAACCTTAAACCAAAATCCCCTACGCTTTCCTGCGTGCCAAAATGTTGGGAAGGGAAGGTGCCTGTCA
>NW_019242549.1:37142-44867 GCF_002742605.1 Olea europaea var. sylvestris | reverse complement strand
TCAACTTACGAATTACAACCTTAAACCAAAATCCCCTACGCTTTCCTGCGTGCCAAAATGTTGGGAAGGGAAGGTGCCTGTCACGTAGACTTTCTACAAATAGAATTAGTAACGTCATTTGCAAACAAGTCAATTGGGAACTTAGCAATGTTTGTATACATAAATCTAGTCCGAACAGTTACCTGGTCATTGGTTGGAGGTGATGTGATGTGAACCCAGTAGCAACTAACACTAACGACCCACATAAGAATGACACAAATCCCAAGAAAGCCAGAAAACAAAGTTTTGGACGCGATTCACAAATCTGCGGGCCAAACAATCAATAGTGTATCAAACTATTAACCTTTTGATCACGAAATTTACGAACTTAATCCGGATTTTGGACTTAACCCAATTAATAATTGAACCAAACAACCCCAAGGTAACAAAGACACGAATGACCTTTTGATTACAAGATTAATTGAATCTTACCCGAGTTTTGAATTCCACAAGATCGTGAAATCTTGATAAGTTTCGTTTGTTCAGCCAAAACAAGAATTGGAAGCAATTTGCTTCTCTGAATTAATTCTCAAAATATCAAAGTCTTGTTACAATGAATGGAAAAATTGCAATTTATACCTAAACCCTAAATTAATGGAAAAACGAAATTTTAAGAGTCCAAACATAATAGACTTGCCAAATTTTAAGAGTCCAAACATAATATACTTGCCAAAAATAAGAATTATAGCTAAATTAAAAATCTCGCGAAAAAAAGAAATTTTTGGCTCGAAAATGTGCTATGTGGTCACATAGCACAATTGGATGCGACCGCATAGAAAAAGCAGCTCACCCGGCTAATTTCCCTGCCTCCATGTATGTGACCGCAAGGCTGGGACTACTATGCGGTTGCATAGTAGTTGGCTGACTCCAATTGTGGCCCTTCAATTCAATCGGTTCCAAGATTATTCGGCTCTGGTCCCCAACACGGAACTAGACCCTTGGCTTGCCAACTTTACCCTTTTGAACTTTGTTCCTCGAACACACATTTGTATGGCTTTGTGCATTGTCTTTAACCCGAATGTTCTTCGATCGAGCCCTTTGAGCCTTCTCCATGACTTTCGCACTCGGGATTGACCTTGGTTGACTCACCTTCCCTATTCAGGAGGATTTGTCCTCGAATACGTGCTTGGTTCAAAGGTCGTGTCCCCTTCATCTGCTTGTACCCTATCCAACAATTGATTGAGACCCTTGCACTTCGCATTGCCATGATTGATCACCCCTTCATCGTTTGTCATTAAGTTCTCCAGCTGCGATGCCTCAATCAGATACTCAAATGGTGATATCCCTTTAGCAAAGTCCTCATGCACTAATTGATCGTAATCTTGTAATAAAGAATTATAAAAACTGGGGAGGGATATGTGAGGATCCTCCAACTCACTTTCACCACCAAGCTCACTCTTCTTCGTATATAAACTCCCCTTTTGTTTTTCTTTCACTTTCCCCACATCACCCTTCAATTTCAACTGTTCTTCAAACACTTGTTGGGGAGTCATAGGTACAAGTATAATATTTTTTTATCGATTTAAAAAATGTACCTATTTTTAAACCCATCATGTTTCACCTTCCTATCGTATTGCCAAGGTCTACCCAACAATATATGCCCCGCATCCATTGGCACAAGATCACATAGTACTTCATCCTTATACTTTCCTATGGACAAATTCAATAACACCCTCTTTTTCACCCTAACCTCTCCATGATCTTCCAACCACTGCAATCGATACGGTTTTGTGTGTTTGATAATTTTTAAGCCTAACTTCTCAACTAAGTTGGTATTGGCTAAGCTCATGCAACAACCTCCATCAATTATTAAATTACATACCTTATTTTCCACGTGACAGGGTGTGTGGAAAATATTCTCCCGCTGTTGCTCCTCCTCGTCCACCTTTACTTGTGAATTAAGTGCACGCATCACCACCAACGCTTCTCCATCAACTGGATATTCTACTATTTCACTATCGCTAGCATCTTCCAACTTGGGCGTCCTATCCTCATCACTGTCACTCACTACTTCCCCACTATCCTTCATAACCATGGCTCATTTTTTTGGACACCGAGAAGCAATGTGTCCTGTTCCCAAGCACTTGATATCTTGACTCCTAGACCGCTGTGGTTCCGCCTTTGGTGTAACCTTGTTAACATTGTCATCCTTTCCCTTAGGTGGTTCACCTTTATTGTTGCTAGCAACCCCATCAACCTTCTCCTCATCCCATCTAGACCTCTCAAACAAATTTGGCCCCTGTTGATTCCTAGCTCTCCCTTTCCTCTTCCACTGCCTCTCAACCTTCATTAACATATGCAGCATATCCTTTAACTCCACATAGTGCTGCAACTCCACCACATTAGCAATATCCCTATTCAACCCATTCAAGAACCGTGTCATGGTGGCTTCTCGATCCTCCTCTACTTTAGCCCGAATCATTAAAATTTCCATTTCTTTATGGTAATCCTCCACACTCATCAACCCTTGGTACAGCCCCTGCAACCATTGATAAAGCTCCATATGGTAATGGTTGGGTACAAACCTCTTCCTCATAACTGCCTTCAACTCATCCCATGTTCGGATTGATCTCTCCCCATTCCTCCGCCTTGAAGTGATCACCTGATCCCACCAAGTGATGGCGTAATCAGTGAACTTCAAAACTGCCAGCTTCACTTTCTTCTCCTCCGAATAGTTGTGGCACTCAAATATCAATTCCACATTCTTCTCCTATTCAAGAAACGCCTCCGGGTCACTTCTATCCCAAAATGTCGGAATGGACATTTTTGTGCTGCCCATACCTTCATCAACATCACCTCCAACATTGTTCCTACCCCTCTGTTCAAACCTATCACCTCTATTCCTCCTCCTCCCCATGTCAACTTCTTCAAACTCATCCTCATCACAATCACTACCATACCCATACTCATTTTGCAACTCCACCCTAGGCTCTCGTCTAACCGGTCTACTAGCATGTGGTATGTCTGCCCGTTGTCCCCGACTAACGGCCCTGTCCAACTTGCTTTCGAACCTACTTTCCATACTTATCATCATCTGCTCAAATTCTTGTATTAAATCATCCTGCATGTTGGATTGATTTCCCATTCTGTTCGTATTGGATGCTTCTCGTTCTGACATTCTCACAATTTCTTTTTGCCTCACCAAATTTTTCACTCAGGAATCGCACAATTTCAGGCTTTTGCCCTCAATTAAACTCACCACTCAACCTTTTACCTCTCAATTGCTTCCAGTCGGTGTTCTCAAGAACAATATGTGTCTTTGAACTCGTGGAATAATAATTAATTGTGCAAGACTCAATAATCAAGAAGTTAAAGGACTAAGACAATTTTTTTGGGACACGTGAACAGTGATGATGGTACGGTACGGATGAACAGTGAATAGTAATTTTTTTTTACCCAAAATACAAAACAACTAAACTATGAAAACTTTTTAGATCTAAACTCAAAAAAACTAAGGAAACACTAAGAACGACGAAAAATACAAACAAAGACTCAAAACAAAGAAAATCAAAAGGATATAACTTTGAATTTGGTGCCTAAAGCTCTGATGCCACCTGATGTGAACCCGGTAGCAACTAACACTAACGAACCCACAGAAGAATGACATAAATCTCAAGAAAGCCAGAAAACAAAGTTTTGGACGTGATTCACAAATCTGCGGACCAAACAATCAATAGTGTATCAAACTATTAACCTTTTGATCACGAAATTTACTAACTTAATCCGGATTTTGGACTTAACCCAATTAATAATTGAACCAAACAACCCCAAGGTAACAAAGACACGAAGGACCTTTTGATTACAAGATTAATTGAATTTTACCCGAGTTTTGAACGCCACAAGATCGTGAAATCTTGATAAGTTCGGTTTGCTCAGCCAGAACCAGGATTGGAAGCAATTTGTCTCTCTGAATTAATTCTCAAAATATCAAAGTCTTTTTACAATGAATGGAAAAATTACAATTTATACCTAAATCCTAAATTAATGGAAAAACGAAATTTTAAGAGTCCAAACATAATAGACTTGCCAAAAATAAGAACTATATCTAAATTAAAAATCTCACGAAAAAAGGAAATTTCTAGCTCGAAAATGTGCTATGCGGTCACATAGCACAATTGGATGCGACCGCATAGAAGAAGCAGTTCACTCAGCTAATTTCCTCGTCTCCATGTATGCAACCGCAATATACCGCAAGGCTGGGACTACTATACGGTCGCATAGTAGTCGGCTAACTCCAATTGTGGCTCTTCAATTCAATCGGTTCCAAGATTATTCGGCTCTGTCCCCAAAACGGAACTGGACCCTTGGCTTGCCAACTTTACCCTTTTGAACTTCGTTCCTCGAACACACATTTGTATGGCTTTGTGCATTGTCTTTAACTCGAATGTTCCTCGATCAAGCCCTTTGAGCCTTCTCCATGACTTTCGCACTCGGGATTGACCTTGGTTGACTCAAGATCACATCAGATGTATCGTCGTTTCGTTGTCTTTTCGATGTACTTGATTTCGATACCACCTACAAAACATGGGAAGTAACATTATGATTCAATAAGTGTAGAACTACTGAGCAAATGAGAAGAAAATAATAAAAGGCATGAAGTTTTTATACCTTACGATAACATCTTTTTGTCTTCGAACTACTTTCGAGATGTCCCTTCCGACGAAGTTTTTTTGGAGCTCCATTTCTCTTCGTATATTTCGGGTCGAAGATGATTCCGCCACCACTCTTTCCTGATTCATCAAAGCTTTGGGAGCTCATCATTGTAGGATTCAACGTTGAGGCCTCTACTATTTGGAGTTCAATCCACTCCATAACTCCTTGGGATCGAGATTGGTCATGTGCTACCAAGTCAGCTAATTTCGTAAGTGCACTGCACAATTCCTCATATCTAACCTGGTCCGGAGTACTAATCCAACCATCGTAGTTTATCGGAACCCTTGTGTATGGTTTGTTGACATCTTTCCTCCATCTACGCAATATGTACTTCTCGAGAACTAATTTCACCTGATTGCGTATCAAAACTACAATCACATGCTTTCAAACTATTCCTCTGAACTCAAATAAGTGACAGCTGCACTCGAAATCACACTCATCCGTACGTAGCCGCACTTTAAAAATACATATCTTTATACAGTCATTCAAAATAATGTCTTCACGTACATCACATATAGTATGCATGTATGAATCATAAGCGCATAGAACTTCACAATATACCTTTCCGGTGAACTTTTCCTAGAATTCCTCGAACTTTGCGATTGTGTAAACCGATTGGACTTGTTTCTCCATTTCGTACCTTATCGCACATGGGACCATCTGTGAAAATGATCTAAAGTCAACTTGAAATTCTTTCTCAATTTTACTTCGCAACTCACGCTCAGACCGCTCTACAAATTGCTTTAGGGATGTTTTCGAATGAACATACCCATTGAAAAATGCGTTAATACCCTCACTCCGTTGTGTGGTTGACATATCCGCCCAAAATGAAGATTTCAAATAACATGGCACCCATCGAATTCTTTCATTGTATAGACCTGATAACCAAGTATGCTCGTGTAAATCATAATCTTCGAGCATCTTTTTCTAACCTTGCTCAAATTTCTCACAATTGTGGACGTCATATACCAAACAATGCAAAACATGAAGAATTTGAGCTTTATGTCTATGCCCACCAAATTTTTCGGGTTACTTTTTCATTATATGCCACAAGCACCATCTATGTTTTGTGTTCGAAAACACGATTTCAATTGCATTTCGCATAGCACGGTCTTGATTTATAACAATTCCATGTGGGGCTTGATCATGCCTATATTGAAGCCATATCTTGAATAGCCATACGAAAGTCATTGTATCCTCATTTGAGAGAAAACCACATCCTATAAGAGTTGATTGTCCATGATGGTTCACCCCAACGAATGGAGCAAACGGCATTTCGTACTTATTAGTCAAGTATGTGGTGTCAAATGTGACTACATCACCAAATTCCTTACACGCTCGCCTACACCTGTTATATGTCCAAAATATGTTCTGTAGTCGGGCTTCGTCATTCAAGTCTATACTAAAATAGAAGCCAGGACTAATCGCTTGCATCTTTGGAAAAATATGCTTGTATTGCAACCGCGTCTCCTTCACCAAGTTTCAAACGTCGGACTTTGTCAATGAAATTTCTACAATCTTCCTCAATGCATGCAATCTTGTCATACCCACTAGCTTCAACTACGGCTGAGTTAAAACTCTTGTGCAATGGTATTCCAGCAATGTCGTTAATTTCAAGCTGCCTTTTCACGTGTGCATTAATTTGGCGATTACATCGATATAGCCTTGATTTGGATGGGCTTGTTTTGTGATTATGCTCGAAGTGGACAGTGTTAATACGCCATCCCCAGTAAGTTCAGAACATGCTATCAATCTTACTTTACACCCAGTTTGCATGGTTGCCTGAGGCTTCAAAACTGTAGTTGTACCACTAGTTCGACGGCCTTCCCGATTACATGTCAAGGTTACATAACGAACAACTCTGTCATCACCCTTCTTTGAATTCCTTTTTCGCACAGGAAAGCCAATTTGGTAAGCATAGTGCTTATAAAATTCGAAAACCTCATTCTCATCTTTAAATTTCATTCCAACAGTGGGTTCAATAATTTTCGTTTTTTCACCTATGCCACTATCATTCGGATTGTCATCTTCAGTTAAAGGAATTTGCAGATAATCTACATTGATGAGAAGCAGGTAATAATAGTTATGTTTGCTCAAAATCATTCAAATATAGATGATTGTAACTGGGCAAGGCAAAAGTTGGGTCCATTATTAACTCACTGTTTTTCAGTCAAAAAATTATTTCTACTGCACTAAGAAATGAATTTTTTCCTCTTACACTTCAGCTTAAAATTGCGGACTTCCACAATATTTTTCTAGATAAGAGCAATAATAGTTCAACTGACAGCCTCCCTCCCGGGTATGAGTATTTATCTTATTCAAGAAAGACATCCCATACATAGTTGAGCTCCCAGCCCCCTCCCAGGTTAAGTAGATTTCAAGTTAATAATGAGAACCATTGGATGCTAGTAGTATATGTCAAGGTTAGTAATAAATCTTACCCATGCTGTTGTCGAGGTCAAGGTTGCCGGCCTGGAAGTCGTCTGCTTCAATGTCATCTCTGACAGCAGAATATGGGCATAACGGCCTCCTGTCGCCGTCAATGTCAAAGTTGCCTGCGTCATCCAACAGGTTCAAGCATGACTCCGTTTTTACTGTAGATGGCTAAGTTTTTGGTCACCTTTGATTTCGAAGTTGGAAGGTAAATTTCACCTGATTTGGGAATATGGATTTTGGGGGGAAATTTAGGCGCAATCCCTTTCACTTTTTTTTTTTTTTTGGGGCATTGTTCATGTCTTTATTTCCTTCCTTCCAGCCGAAATTTTGACAATTCAAAACTTTGCCACTTCAGCAGGTTGTAAAGAATTCGGTAGATAAGGGAGTACTTGTAGCATTATCTTGTGGTGTTTATGGACCATGCTAGATGTACCTAATTTTTTTTTTATCTAATATTTTACATACACTTACAATAGGGGTGTGGGGACCACATGTTGAGATTATTTTATTCACACGGGGTCCACGTGCTTGTGAGAGTAGGTAAACCATTTGGTAAACTAAATTATGTACACTTAGAATTATCCAGTGTTTATATAG
>NW_019242549.1:13699-36064 GCF_002742605.1 Olea europaea var. sylvestris | reverse complement strand
GAAAGAGAGTCCATTCTGCAGACAATACAAAAACTCTCTTTATTCATTCATATAGTTCATAAACATACATATGATATATAAGCCGCTGCAGGAAACTCCATTCGCGATGAAATTACTGCACCCTGCACCACAATTTCCATCACACAAATAAACGTTTTAAGCTACAAATAAATAATTGTCTAGTTAGACAGAACATGAAGTTTTTTTTCTTAATTTTTAATTTTTTTGTTGAACATCAACAATTGACTTTATTAAATAAGGAAAAGAAGTTAAAATCTTGTTTATATTACTATGAAGTCGTATCAAGTACCATGTAACGTAACAAATATGAATTAAAAATTTTAAGTTTTTTTAAATGAAATGATTGAACTTAAATATAAGAGAGAAAAATACTTGGAGCAATCAGTGGAAGGGGCGATCTTGTAGGGGATATTGACACCACATTTTCCAGGGAGGCCACCGGCCTTGCCAATGTCGATACCCTTGTAAGTTCCAGCGAGAGATTTCAGGCAGGAGCACACGGATTGGCGGTCCGGTGTGGTTTTGGCTGAGACGTAGAGAGAATTAATTCCATTGCAGCAGCCAGCCGGCACTATAGGACTGTTACCCCGCACATAGGGGAGGCATGGTCCCAGGCTACTCACAACCGTGCCGCATGTGATTGCCGCCTCAGCCAGTGGTGCCGGCAGGAAAACGGCGATCAGCACCAAGCACATTGCTTTCACAACTCTAGAGGAAGCCATTGCAAAAGATAATATGAAATACAAGGAAAAATCAGTTCTTTCTAGCACTTGAACAATATTTTGATTTGTGTGTAAAATACCTTGCCAATTATGGTGTTTATATAGAAGAGAGCTCCAGTGTCAGGGAAGAATGTGACACTTATTGATTGGATTATGGATGGTTGTTAGTTGGGTTCAATTTAATGCTGTAATAATTCTTGCTTACGTTTCAAGAATTCGTGCTAAATTTTCAACAAAAATGCAGTTCAGTGGCATTAGAGCGCGCCCCATTTTCAGTTTCTAGATTAATGTTTCACTGTTGTCAAGCCAAGTGTACGCAAGTCTTTTTATTGCATGGCTGCGGGATTAATTATTTGCTGGCCTCTAAACCAACTTTAGTACCACCATCATAAATGGCATTTTGTATTATTGGTGCCCTTTCTCAAGTCGACAATATAAGAATTTTTAGTGAGATCCAAATTCAAGTAAGTGTTTTAACGTTGTATTGCCAATTCGTTAGGAAAAAAGCTCCTATTTCTTTCTTTGGGTTTTGTTTGAGTAGTACAAACAATATTTCCATGGATGTCGACATCAAGTCTTCTCTAACTTCTCTAGTAGAGTGATCATTTCATTTTTCTAAACGAGTGTCAAATATAGGTATTTTTTTTTCCCAGTGAACTTGCTTTAATTTAAGATGACAAAGGGTTAAAGAAACTGCAACAATAAAATTAGTACTAAAAGTCTCATTATTGAACACGTACACATAATTACTAGCTAAATTGGAACTCTTCCATCATTCAAGAATCCATACTAAGTACCGTTAAGTAAACTTTTTGTTTGGTCATAAAATAGTATTGATAAGAACTTGAATTCCTTTAAATCTATGATATGCTTATTTCAAAAATATTTTCCAGAGTACATACCAAAAACTCATTATGGTAAAATTTACTAGACTTGCTAATAAAATTGTGTCGGTCGTGAATGTAATACACAAAAGTTTTAAGGGTGAAATGTGATTACATGGAAAGAGGGCCGACAATAGGCCACGGAGACTAGCGAGAATATGACAGTTGTCATCTACAAACCAAGACTACATTAGAATCCCTCAAAAGGAGCACACTTCGTTAAGAAGAATCAACATTAAATATTGAGAAAAGATAGACTTAGGTGGTTTGTTGTAGGTTTAAAGTGAACATGACCTAAACTCGAACTTGGATAAAGTCTTGCTCAAGTCGAATTTTTCTGCTTGTAGAGATTAAACAGTACTAATGAACAAATATAAATCAAAGAATTTGAAGATCATCATTCACTTATTTCAACAAGTCTTCATACTACTCAAACACGCTCAAAGAGAAAAGCTGTTAGCCTGCTCCAGAGACAATACTATGTCGAGACACTAATTTGGATTTGGATTTGAAATTTTGAATGAATATTTTTTTTTTTTTAAATAAATTTTGCAGATTAAAGTAAGTCGAATGCCATTTATTACTCATGTACACTTGTCATGAAAAAATTGTTCCATTAAATTAGAAATGATACTTTGGCAACTCTAATGCCACTAACTATATTTTTCTGGAAACATGACTTCAGAAATTCCCTTGGCGTGATGGTTCACCCATTAATGTTCGTTGGCCTCTGTTGGCCATTGGCGTGGCTCTAGGATTCTCCACAGATGGCTTTATGTTGTGGAAGCTCTCTCAAATGATTTTCAAATCGATGATTTTCAGGTTCAATCCAACGTACCTTCTTCTATCAACAACTAATTCAATCGGCTTCAAACCACTACCAATCTAATTCACCTCGGTTGCTATTCAATCTTAACCACGTAGAACAAGAAAAGATGATGATTTGTGGTCAGTCACAAAGGTTAGGAGAAGACACTACAAAAGTATACTATGAAGAAACTACCAATTATAAAAAGTAAACAAGCGTTTTGGACACTTCTAAAGGCTGTTTTTTCACACACAAAGGGGGCAGCCTGGATTCCTTTATTTTTCTCTCAAAACCACACAAAATATCACAAGAAACTGGCTAGGGTTATAGCCATATATATATACTCTAGGGTTAGGGTTTAAGTTAGACCATTAAAGAAGTAAACGGGCCAATATTTAAGCTATCGAAGAGGGAATACAATTGGGCCGAGTGTAACTCATAGATTTGGTTGTTGGATTTATTTCATTCATCGGTCTATGCCTATGAAATGATATTAAACCACGTTAACATCATAGCCCGAGATTTATTGGGTTTCAAAAACCCAACAAATCTTTATCTTGTTGCCCAATAAATCTGCTAGCAATTAAAACACACAGTTAGCACTTGCATAATCAAGGTAGCCAATAAAATTGGATCAGAGACCTTACATTGTGTTTCCATCCTGAAACACATATCATACCTGGTCCATGTACTCACTGGGACTAAGGTAAAAAAACACCCAAATAGAAGCAAATATTTAATAGTAAACAATCAAGAATAAATACACATACGATGACGATATACTATAGGATAATATACATAGATCTTTTCAAAAACACGTTCACATGGAACCATAGATTAACACTAAGTCAATCAAACCACGGTCAACCACATATCCAATACATGCAAAAATGACCCTACGAAAAGATCTCACAGCATTTGTCCTATTCCATTCAGTGTTACTTACACCTCGAGAACATATATCTCCTCTCATTGCCCACCAAGCTCACAAGACTAATCACTCAACTCATATCTAACTAGTAGGTCGCAATAGATCCTAAGTCCACGAGATAATCCTCTATCTCCACATCACTTCTCCCAACCTACGTGGATAATGGGTCTCCACCTAACAGAAGTGATAGAAGTATCTCTCTCACATTCCACCTAATCAGGGTCTCTTTACTGATAAAGGATTCTAGAAATTTAATCACATCTCTACTCGTGATCCAAATGTCACACTCCACATCCCTAATACAAAACACAATATACCCCTAGGCATCTATACTTCACCTCACTAAAAGACGTACAACACACTGCTAAATGCATCCTAACCCACTATGCATGCAAACAATTACACCAAGTAATCATATTGCCCCAAACTCGTGCAAAGCACATATCAAACATATTGAAATGTAACAGATAATCATGCAACAAGATTTAGACAATCATACACATGCAGAAAGGATCACACACAGATGCACATGCAGTAACTAGGTTTACACTCAATAAACCTCGCTAGGGTCATCACTTGACCCTAAAGCCAAATTCGCCTCACTTCTCATCTTACCCTTCAGCTTATCTTTCTGCTTGGGATAATCCCTAATAAAGTGCTCAGACTTACCACAGCTGTAACACCTTCTACCATTAGACTTATCTCATCCCTTGCCCTTCTTCTTACTACTCTCATCACTCGAGTCACTACCCGAATCACTATCATCTTGAGTTTTACCCAAATTCATTTGATTAAACTTCATCCTATTCATATGTAACTCGCCACTCCTCTTATCCTCTTTTTTAGCTTTAATCTCCATCTCCTTACTCCTAAGTGAGTCTATGACAATCTCGGGTATTAAGATGTCCCTACCGTACTTAATTGCATTCTTAATTTCCTTATATGAATCACGTATGGAATTAAGCAAGATAATAGCCTTATACGTTTCAAATACATTTTCATCACAATTAACAATAACTTAAACTAACTTATTACAAACATCCAGATTGTCATCAAGATCTTTTGAATGATCCATTTTAAAGCTGAAAAAACATTCAGGTACAGCTTATTAGGCGTGGACTTAAGCAAATATAAGTCCTCCAACTTTGTTCAATATTCTTTTGTGGAATTAAGTTTTCCAACTTTTCTCAAAACAGTGTCAGACATGTGTAAAATAATTGAAGAGTATACAAGTTCATCATACTCTTATTTTTTGTGCTTCTGTTAAATTTGTAGGAAATTTGCCATCTATGACTTTTGAAACTTTTTGTTGGACCAAAATACCCTTCATATTTTGTTGCTAAATAGAAAAATCCCCTTTTCCATTAAAAATTTCAATTTCAAAGTGTAAAGATATTTTAAAGAAAAACAGGACAATCAAAAACACAGATAGGTCACACAAAGTTATCCTATGACCGCAATATACACTGTTCTAGATTCCTAGGGTTTTGTAAGATTCACGATCTTAGATCAAGGGAATATTTGAACAGGTCAAGTCCATGTGTTCTAATAGGATAATTAATGCAAACACGAAGGTATATTAACAAAAATTCAAATTTTCACGCAATGTAGCAAATTAAACACAGAAACGGTTATTAACTTGCAATTAAATCCAACACTTCAAATAGGGCAAATAATTCCTAAATTTTTTAGCACAAGCAATGGTTTTCAAGCAATGACAACCCCCAATTCTAATGATCACCCCACACGATGATCTACTAGTGCGATAATGTAAAAGTTTCAGCCAATTTATCAGAGCTGATCAATCTGAGTCCATGAATTATGAGACACGTGAATTTAACACTTTAGGACTACCACTATTCGTTCTAAAGTCTCTAGAAACTGCAATAACCAAGAAATCACGATCAAATTTCAAACGCCCGAAGAACAACGCTATCCAAATTCTACTGCAGACTCTAAAACAGAAAACTTTCTACAAAAAAAAAATGTCAAAAATAATGTGAGGAACAAACTGCCTGAAGGGACCGTCTAAAGATTCCAGCTCACGCTCCCTCACTTTCTCTGCGTGTGGGCTTCAAGCGTCGTTGCCATTGAGACACACTGCCCTGCAGGGTTCATCTCCACCTGCACGTCACGTCAGTGGTCTTCGTTTCCCCAAACTACTTCTGAATTGATCAGAAAACGCGAAAAACAGAGGTTGATTTTGATAATTTTCGGACAGCTTCTTCGATCTGATTTCTGCTAAGATTTCTAGACTTTTTGGTATGTTTCACAAGTCAAAACCACCACCTTGAAGCTGTGATATCAAGTGTTGTCGAAGCTCTCTCAAATGATCTTCAAATCAGTGATTTTCGGACTCAATCCAACATACATTTCTCTACCAACAACCAATCCAATCGGCTCCAAACCACAATCAATCTAATTCACCTCGGTTGCTATTCAATCTTACTCACAGAGGACAAGAAAAGATGATGATTTGTGACCACAAAGGTTAGGAGAAGACACCACAAATGTATGCTATGAATGAACCACCAATTACACAAAGTAAAAAAGCGTTTTGGACACTTCTAGAGGCTGTTTTTTCACACACAAAGGGGACAGCCGGGATTCATTTATTTTTCTTAGAAAACCACACAAAACATCATAAGAAAGTGACTAGGATTATAGTCATATATATACTCTAGGGTTAGGCTTTAAGTTGGACCATTAAAGAGGTAAACGAGACAAGATTCAAGTCATCTAAAGGAGAATACAATTGGGCTGGGTGTAGCTCATGGACTTGGTTGTTGGACTATTTCATTCATCAACTTATACATATGAAATAATATTAACCCACGTTAATATCATAACCCGAATTTATAGGGTATCAAAAACCCAACACTTTATATGCTGAAATTTGTGAACATTCACCCTTAATCTTGATAGTTATTGATATCTGATTTCTTATTTAATTAGCCAAAGGCCACGAACATTTTGGTGGTTCAATTTAATTGTACCATGCACTTGATTTTGTTAAATGAGTTGATGCTTATTGATTTCTATTATCTCAATGGATGTGCTTTTGAAGGACTGTGGTTGTTGGTTTCTTTTCTTTTGAAATTTAGAGTAAAGAATGTATAAGGTGTTTCTGTGATTCAACTTCCAATATATTGTACATATATGAAAGCTTCAAAAGTATGTAAAAGTTGCAGGTTAGTGGCAACAACTTAAAGAACCTTGTGGTTCAGCTTTTTCTGAATAATTTTTTTCCTAGAAGTTCGTCGGATTGCATATCTTCCTTGTTGCCACTCAAGCTTATACTATATAAATTATTCTGAATATTGAGAAGAATGTTGCTTGCCCTTTAAAGGGCGGTGGGAAGATTTTCTGGTTGTTGTTAATGTATAGCTGTTACCAGTCCTAAGGCATATCACTCTTTTTAGTGGCCTTTTCTTATTTATAGTTTCTTTTGATTGAAATGAGCAACCAGCTATTATTTCTATTTTTACCAAAATGGTAAATTACTATTTCTTCAGATATTGAACAAGAACATCATGATTAACTTTCTGTAGTAGAATTAGGTAGAATAATATGTACTTCTATCGTACATGCTCGCTGATCTGTTGTCTACTTCAGTATTTAGTTGAGTTACGAAATTCACATAATAACTAGCATGAAATATTGATAAACTAAGGACAAGAGAGTTAATAACCCGAATGGTCATTGAACTTTACAAAAAAAATTTACGAGATCACTAAACTTTAAAAATTAATCCAAATTATTATTGAACTTTGCAAAAGATTTTCACGGGGTCACTGAAATTTGCAAAATGTTTCAACGAGGTCACTGAACTTTATAAATTATCCCATTTATTACTAAACTTTGAAAAAAGTTTCCCAAGTCCCCTGGAAATTTTTCGCAAAGTTTAGTAACCCCGTGAAATTATTTTGCAAAGCTTAGTGATAAATTGAGTGATTTTTAAAGTTCAATAACCCCGTGTAAAACCTTTGCAAAGTTCAGTGATAACTTGGATGATGTTTAATATTCAGTGACCTTGTGAAGTTTTTTTTTTTTTTTGCAAAGTTCAGTGACCATTTGGGTTATTAGAGATAGTTGAAAAATAAAGAATAAGATAAAGAATGTATATTATATAGACTGCATAATCTATAAGTGAGAACGTATGAACTTCTAAAATAGAAATTCTAGCTGCTGGTGCTTGGAGGAAAGGACTAACCCTAGTTATAAATACTTGAAGATAGAGGAATTACATTTCTACTTGTTATAATTTATGAGACAAGCATGAAAGGGTTAGGAAATAACTAGTATCAGTAGACTTACCATATGAGCCTTTGTCGGAGCATAGATTTAGGAAATCACTAGCATTAGTATACTATTGTATGAGTCTTTGTAGGAGCAAATAGATCGGGTTTAGTAACTCGTTACAATGAATAGATCTTTATTTGCCACATACTTTACATCATCCTTCCTAGGAGGATATGCATGGTCAATGAGGAAGTGTATGGGTTTTCTTTCTAATAGTTGTACACGTGACAAGCTATATATCTATGAAACAAATAGAAGTTCAACAAATTAATGCTTGATTATATCGGGGTATGCTCTTTGATGCTCAAGTCAGAAGCAAGAATGATCTGAAAAATGTTGTGTGAATTTACAATTGCACGAAATATAATAGATGAGAACAACGAAAGGATTGATGACTTCATTGTCCGTTTTGAATGAGTTGAAAGAAATCACAAGGTTGAGATGTAAGAAACGGTGGGAAGCATGCTTAGGGAACTAAATATTCTTAATTTTCAATTTCCTTTTAGTTCGAGATCACGAAATGATGATATGTAAGACATGATATTTGAAATTTCAATGTAATAATTTAATTTATTAAAGCTTTAGTGTGTTTTGACAATTTCGATTATTTAGTGCATTTTGAAATTAATGATTATTAATTAGTGGGTTTTTAAATTTTTAGTTATTTTCATTAAAAAATAATAAATTAAGATTCACCAACAAAAATACCATTTGTTGGTATTGAAGCTATATTAGAAAATAATTTCAGCAACGGATAGTTCGTTGGTCAAATATTCTGTTGATAATATGGAATATTCATTGGCAATTATAAGGTTTTTACCAATGGAATTTCCGTTGGTGGTGAAAAGATTTTTACCAACGAAATTTCCGCTTGCAATTACAAGGTTTTTACCAACAAAAATTTTGTTGGCAAAGAAAGACTTTTATCAACGGAATTTCTGTTGGAAATAATGAGTTTTTTTACCAATGGACATTCCGTTGGTAATGGAAAGATGTTTAAAAATAGAAGTTTCGTTGGTAAAAGTAAAACGTTATCAATGACGCTTAAAATGGCAACGAATTCATTGGTCAGTTCGGTAAGTTGCTATTTTAGTCGAAATTGAATTTCCTTTCATGAGATTGGTCTTTGACTTGGTAAATCGTTGAACTTTTGGAATGCTGTGAACTCCAAAATGTTTAAGAGGATTCTCCATAAACCATCTTCATGTTGTCCCTTGGTTATATACCCAAAACCTGCCGCTTTAGTTCCCATTTGTATCTTGTGACATGGACAATTAGTTTTAGCATGATATAATATGAAAAAATCGAGTTGTACATAGAGTTGTCTTCAATAACACGTGCTTGTAAAAAGATATCGAGTCATAAGTTAGTGAAAAATTTATCACATTATTTGCCGTATTCACTTGAATACATAATGTAAAAATGCATGCACGCTATTGAAAAACATAACTAACTTCTCTTCTTCTAATTCAAATTGAAATTAATGATATTTCAAGATGGCCTTGTACCAAATTTTAGTGTCGTGCTGCTTACCCCAACCCTCATTGCTCTCAACAATTGCAATTTCTCATTCCCAACAGAACACGTCCCTGTGAGTAAAAAGCATGTTGAAACCTCTCCTTAAATGTAAGACAAACCATCTTATTCCTTAATATCACACTTTTAACTCTGCGTGCTCTATGGTTCAATAAAAAACAGAGGCTGTAGACAAATGTAAGAAAAATCATGACACATTTAAAGTGACGAAAGATTAAAATAGTATATCACTTATGCCATCAACCAATGATGATTAAACCAGATAACTTACAGTGTCAACACTGATATAGTGTCATCTAGCAGCTAATAAATTATGATGTTGGAATAACATGACCACGTAAATGCAGCTACTCAGGGTATCAATAGATATGGGGTTGTAGTTTATGATTATATAACCATGTAACGATGCGAACGCAGAGAGATGTGAAGCCTCGAACCGTGAAAGAATAAATAAAGCATTGAAATAGTCTAAATAGGGGTAAAGCCAATTACAAAATAATTTCTTCTGAGCATGTGTTGTATACAAAAAATACAAAAAAAAAAATTGATACACACATCTACTTTGAAAATACAAATCCGTTCCTACCTTCATTTTTTTCTTTTCCCATCATCAAATTTATATCAATTACCTTCACGAATGGTTGTTCACCAGGTGCAGGACTTTTGCAGAACGTGCCTGCCATGAGGCATTTAAGTGGGGAAAGAAATGAACTTGATTTCTTCACAACTTATGAGCCTAGAATGAAGAAAAGAAACTCATGAAAAGTCTCATCCCGACTTAAATAGAGAAGTAAGCAAGAAATGGGAGGCCATCAGGGAGCTTGAGTTGTAGCATAATATCTAACCCAAATAGAGCAAAGGCAACTACTTCTCAATATTGTGCCAACAACTAACAAGCCATGTTTACACAACCAAATTTGTAAATGGTAAAAATAAATTTAGTGGCCCTCAAAAGTATTTTAATAAGGGAAGAGTCTATCTCCTGCACGGGCTGCAATTTTCGGCCATTTAATAAGGTAATTGTTAACTTGCAGCAGTCTTTATCTTTTGTTGTTTACTGATGATACCTAAAAATAATATTTCTGTTTGTTGTAGCAAAAATGAAATTTATGTACTAGCATATATGGCTAAGCATTATACATATTGTTCCAGCAAAAGGGAAATTAGAAATTTTCGTTCACTTACCCAACATTTCTTAAAACCGTGGGAAGTTTTAGAAGCAAATACATAAATTTACTAAACTAGTTCTTTATATTAGTTTTTGACTTAGAAGCATCGATTGAATATAATCCTAAATCCTAATCCCATTTTGGATTCCCATTCAATATTTAAAAGGAACTAGAATATGTTAGCAATAAATCCTATTCCCAGAATCCCATTCAATATTTGAGCAATAAATCATAATCCCATAACGTGATTTTCTAATCCTATCAAAATCTAAAAATAATCTCACCACCCACTACCTAGCACACGACAGTGAAGGCACAAAACCCTCTGGCTCCACAGCTCACCGCAAATCAGATTCTCCATCTTAAACTATTTTAAAAGAAAAAGAAAAAATATAAACAAAATGTGTACCTCCATAGCAGTGGCAACCTACGGAGACGACGGAGGACATTGAGGTATAATTTGAAACTGAAGTAATTGTGATTTGGCTTCCATTAATGGCATCGATGAAAGAAAGGTGACGCAGGCGGCACCATATCGAGGGCTCACAAAGATGAGAGTGAGACAATGAGAGGCTGAGAGAAAAATTCAAAGTCACCGTGCCTTTGTAATCGTCTATTCTCACAAATCAGCCATTGAATGTGTGATTGGTGAGGGTTCAGATATATTGGATTGGATTTTGGGTTTACTCTTGAGTTGGGCTGTTGGTAATGGTAAGCTAAAAAAAAAGGGAAAATTTCCTATACAAGAAATTAAGTACAGGACATTTCAAAAACAAGAAAATAAGTATCATATTTCAAGAATCAGAAATTAGCCTAAAAATAAATATAAATATTAGTATAGTTTCATCTGGAAAACAATCCCGAAGAAATAGGCTGAGATACTGTACAATCAGGATTCTCCAAAAAAAGAATAAATCATCTCTCAAGCTGATTCCAATAGCCAGAAGATCTGAAAATACATCCAATTACCGCAGGCTCTTGCGAAAGTGACGATGAAACCGAATTCTGATCACAAATTGCAGCCGCGGGTCGTATGACGTCGGATTAAAATACGGTGTCTCGAATAGTCACTGATTACATTATTCAGACGTGTAATTACATCGATCAGGTGTATAATTGCGATTTATTCATTATAATTTGTCGTTTATTCACGCTAGACAAGCTTCGATTGATCAAAAATGTAATTTTTGACGGAACTGTGATCATGAATATCGAACATTACTGTTTGAAACTGTTGTGACCGTTATGGAAAACATGTGACCCTGGATTCAAGATATAACCTCATGCATTCAGTACGCATGGGTGTTTGTGTCTCGAAATGTGTGACGTGTAACATACAGCATCTGTGTTTTATGATACTAATGCTCTTATTTGAATCTAATTATATGCGACAGATCTATACTTAGTTACTGTGGCTGATTATTGCATGTAATTGTGATTTAATACGTATATGTGACCTGCATGTATTCAATGTGTGACCATGACGTTCAAGATACGACATGTGTTTGCTTTGACTTGTGATCATTTAACAGAATTGTGACCGACATGCCATTAACTGTGACCAAACTGTGACCTATGCAATGATCTGTGACCTCTCGTAAAAAAAATCTGGGAAATAAAAATATGTGACATACATGTATTCAATACATGACAATGATACTTGAGAATCGAGATATGTTTATTGTGACATTTGACCATTAAAGTAATTTTGACCCATACGCAATTAGATGTAACTATAATTGGATGTTAGGCTGATCATGTTTTTGCTAATTTTTCAGAAATGGGGTTAATTTACGTGTGTCTGTTGAATGGATCACAAGTGTCACTGGTGTTAATTGATCGTAGTTGCGGGTATTTGAGGCTTGTCGACACAGCTATGAAAGAGTTTAGCTTTGACCCTGCAAAAGTTGCTGTGACAATGAAGTATGTCTTGAATAGTGATCTGCTTCCAATAGCAATCAAAAGTGACGAGAATGTCTTGTCTTACATGGTTTTAAAGGATATGAGTTGTGACCCTGCCAAATATCCAATTCACATCGAGGTCACAACTGCAGATATCGAAAAACAGCTTATTGCGCTATCAGTTGATGTTCAATCGAACGAACATGGGTTTTTATTAACAGATATGTCATCAGACATATCTGGAGCAATAATGGATCCATCTAGTGATAATTTTGAGTATGAGGTCACAGTTGTGGCTGTGGCAGACGCTAGGGAGGTAGAGGAATGAAGAGTCTTCCGTAACAAGGAGATAATGAAATTAAGCTTGTCGTTTTATGCAATCCAAAACATGTTTGAGTACGTGGTTGTTCGGTCCGATAAGAAAGACTATCTCGTAAAATGTTCACGTGACGAGTGTAATTAGATATGTAGAGCATCGAAGTTAGCTAGAACAGATATGTTTAAAATCAGACACATTGCAGAAGGTCACATATGTGCTTCAAACATCGTACTCAGTACTCATAGGCAAGTAACAAAGACAGTTGTGTCAACCTGCATTAAGTACAAGTACACATCATCGCGCACCATATACACACTGAATGATATACGCAACGACATGCTGCATACATATGGAGTATCTTTGAATTATGTCCAAGCTTGGCGATCTCGAGAGGAAACTCTGAAAGTGCTAAGGGGTGATCCAACTGATTCATTCAATAAGATACCAGCCTTTTTTCTATGCTACAACAAACAAATCCTGGATCAATCACAAATCTAGAAATTAATGGTCACAATAGGTCTAAATATTGCTTCATGGCACTAGGTGCATCTATACGGGGATGGAAACATTGTAAGCCAGTTGTTATGGTTGATGACATCTATCTAAATGGACACTATGATGGCACCTTATTCACGGCATGTACACAAGATGCAAATAACAGCATTTATGTACTTGCTTTCGGGATTGTGGATAATGAGAATGACAGCTCTTGAACATGGTTTTTTAGACAGTTAAGGAAAGCAAATGGGGACAGAGACGGTTTGTGCTTCATGTCGGATCGTCACAATAGCATAAAAAGGAGATTGAAAACGTGTATCCGGGAGCATGTCATGGGATATATTCGTACCATCTACTACAAAATCTAAAATCACGGTATGGGAGATCAGGACAAAACATAACAAAAGCATTCAATGCAGCTGTACGTGCCTACACACTATTGAAATATGAATATTACATGCAACAACTCGGCTCGATTAATGAAAAGATAAGGGGTTATCTGGTACTATACTATACATTGTCCTATGATGATATTCACATAAATACGTTTAACATGGTACTGTACACTATATGATACACATTTCCATGTTTTTGTTTGTAGGACGAAGTTGGACCTGAGAGATGGTCACGTTTCCACATGCCTTCAAATCGGTATTTCACAATAACATCGAATATTGTGGATTCGGTTAATACAGTCGCAAAGTTTGCCAAGAACTACCCTATTCTAGCTTTGTTGGAGTCATTGAGATAAATTTTACAATCTTGGTTCTGCAGACACAAGGAGTACACCAAAGGCACTTTTACAACCTTGTTAAGCAAGTATAAGAAGAAGATGAGGGAAATGGGTACATATATGAGAAACTTGAGGCTAAACTTAATTACTGTGACCTAATCTATAATCTGTGACTTCCCTGAACTGATCTGTGACATGTGCTATGACTTCTGCTGTGATCTGTACTGTTGTGTTTCAGTATTTGTGCAATATTATATATAACTACAAGACATGCAATTTCATCTGTGTCCTACTTTTTAATTACGTGACTTATTATGCCTACAACTTGAGTCTATATCTGTAGGTTTTCCCTAATAATCAGGCAATGTTCTCAGTTAACGGTGAAAGTTCCTCTTTCGTTGTTGATATAGAAAACCGGACATGCACATGTAGGATGCTTCAAGTTAATCAACTACATGGTCCACATGCTTTGACTGTGTTTACGAGTATGAAGATGGATCCATATGAATACTGCTCCTACTACTACACAAGTGAAGCATTCAGAAATACATACCAAGAAACCATTTTTCCTGTAGGAAATCTAGCTGAATGGATAGTGCCAAATGATGTCCATAACATAGTTGTAATTGCACCTAATCAAAAGCAAAGTTGTGGAAGGCCTACTGAGAAGAGATTCAGACCAGCGTATGAGGAAAACATAGCCGTCAAATGTGGCCGGTGTGGTGAAAGTGATCACAATCGTAGAACATGTAACAGCTTAGTTCCGTTGAGTCAAAGCAACAAGAATAAAGAGAGGAAGAGAATGAAGACTGGAAATACACATTGATATATTTTTTATAATTCCCTCTTTTTTTTCATTCATTGATTTTTTGTAAATGTAGGATGTACAACATTGGATGACACATATTGACCATATCATAACCAATACAATGCTAAGATTTTTTGCAATGCACTTTGGATGTTCGGCACGAATGTGTGACCACTAGCACATATGAGAAAATCTATAGGAAAAATTGATATGCAATCGTCATGCAGTGAACTGTGACCAACATGGAATTAACTGTAACCAATATGAAATGATCTCTGATCATTCTACAATAACCTGTGACTAGAATGCAGTAACTATAATCATTATTAATGATCTGTGACCAGAATGCAGTGACTTGTGACCAACATATAATGATCTATGACCAGAATGCAGTGACCTGTGATCCCTGTGCAATCAACTGCGAATATATGAAATGATCTGTGACTAGATGTCAATGAGCTGCGACCAATATGCAGAGACCTGTGGCCATTTATCAAGACATGTGACCAGGATGAAGTGACATACGATCAATATCCAATGACATTTGACAAATATAAGCTAAACTGTGACCAACAAAAGATGACCAGTTACATATTGCAAAGACTCAGGAAATGGAAGTGGTTCAGTTGCAATTAGCTGTGATAAAAGTATGAAATGATCTATAACAAATCTTCAATAACCTGTGACTAGATTGGATTGACTTGTGATAATTCTTCATGACCTGTGAACATAACACAGATACCTGTGAACAATATACAATGACCTGTAACCAGGGTGCAGTGACCTGTGACAATGAGAATTGACCTGTGACCAAATTACAATAACCAGTGCCTGTGAACTGCAGATAATCCTAAAAACTACAGGTAACCAGTGACCTGTGACAATGGGAATTGACCTGTAACCAAATTACAATAACCAGTGACATGTGAACTGCAGATAATCCTAAAAACCGGTGACCTATGATAATCCTAAAAACTGCAGGTAACCGGTGACCCACTTGTGATAAGGGTGCAGTGACTTGTGACAATGGGAATTGACCTGTGACAAAATTGCAGTAACCAGTAACCTGTGAACTGCAGATAATCCTAAAAATTGGTGACCTGTGATAATCCTAAAAGCTGCAGGTAACCATTAAATTTTGAGACTTCGTCCTCGATACATTGTCAATATAGCAAAATATGATATATAGTGACACTTCTGAAAAACATTGTAATAAAGTCCCCAAACACTAATGAACTTTTTGATATAAACAGACAAAAGAAAGAACCGCGTTGTCATTACAAACGAATTTCCAAAACACTAGACAATGTTTTCATCTATTACAACATGTGACTTCTAATTGCACTATCACTCTAAAACAATGCTTTTCCCACCAGTAGGCTGCACCGACTTTCTAGTCTTCCCGATTTCTCAATGTTTGAACAATAGTGAAGTTACATCCAACCGAGCTCTCCCCGCATCAAACTTCATGGGCATGGATCCTATATCGTCATGTAGCATGTACTCCGAGTACTTGACCACATAAATGACACAATCATGTCTAGGAACGCAAAAATCAGACTGTTAGTTATGAAATCCAGCATGTTATAATATGTTTAACTGTTAGTGGAGGGAAAAAAAAACTTACCAATTTTTCTGTTGGGAAAGAGAAAAATCAAAATCCACATTCAACTCTATGGAATCTTTTTTCCATATTCCAACACATTTCATGAGATTCGAAAGCATGCTGACAAAGGGTTCAATTCCAGTACGGACTTTGATAACATTGTATGTCTTCCTGGACGAATTCAATAAATGCAACGTATGTGCCTTTATGTCCAACACTCCAAGCATCCAATGTGCTTTGTTGGTAGGCAGAAGTGGGATAAACACAAGGTCGACTTCAGCCCATGGAGTGCTCAATGGAATTCGTGCACCAATAATATCGTCAATCAGTCTATCATCCGTGAAAAGAACATTTGCATCATCCTTGAACCTAGAATACATGTGCTTGAGCTTGGCCTGGAACAACTAGTCCGTTGTGGTAGCTACAAACTTGAGATCTCTCGCACTTCTTGCCAGTTGATGTATGCAATAGAAGCACACGTCCATATGCTACAGAGATGAAAGTACAATAAACAATTAAGAAACCATATATACACCAGAAAACATGATGCAATAAGCTGTCAATTTGATGTGTGACTCGGTTAGAATGTGTGATCACTACAACCTATAGTTAATGACCATTCAATAACTGAACCCGGACGTAATAAATACATGCGAGCTATACTGTTGCACCTGCAGATATGTATTTTTCTGTGTAGCGCGGATTGTGACCTACTGTTCATGTGATTTGTGACTCAGGCATTAGCTGTGACCTACTGTTTGCGTGATCTGTGACCCATGCATCATCTGTGACCTACTACTCGTGTGATCTGTGATCTATGATCCATGCTCTATGTGACTAGTATACAAAAAACTGTGACTAATGTGACCTGTACTGTGACATACCCTTTAGAACTGTTACTTTTGTGTAGTAACTTACCGAACTAGTCAACGACACCTCCCTGGATACAAGTTCGTACCACCATGTCTTGTTTCCCACCAAGTACTGATCGATGGAAAAAGGTGGATGGATAGCATCATCTTTATCATTGAACTTCTTCCTGCAAACGAGAAGTACTGATCATTATTTGAAAATTATGAAAATAGGACAACAATTTCGTACTTGTTATGTGGTTTGTATCCTCTTTGAAACTAATTTTGAAAGTCAGCAACATCTACATCTTGTACATTCTGATTGTAATGTTCGAAGACCACTATATTTCCTGACGATTTTATTTGTTTCATTTCATCGGCAACATAAGGGGACTGAAGTGTTTTAGCTGGCTTTGGAGCCCTCTTCACTGGCAATCCAGGACTTGGTGCTGCCTCAGGTGAGTGTTGCGTAATAAAATGTATTTTTTAATATGTGACATGCATTAATCAACAAATACATAGATTTTTTTATACCTCTTGCTCAATACATTTCGTGTCCTTCAAAACATTGGATATGACCAATTCCACTTACACTTCAACTTCCTTATATGTTTTTGCAACAATCTGGCTTGGTTGTGTGAATCCAAGACCAAGATCAAAAGATGGAGGTTCAATAGAACATGGAAACTCAACTGCACACACAGAGTCAACCTTCGCTTTGCCTTTCGAATCAACACTTTGTTCGACTTTTGCAGCCTGAAAATCAGAACAAAAATGCATTTGATGAGAAGTGTATATCAAATGGTTTGTGGTAACAGACAAATAAGAAACAGTCACAATTGGGGTACTGACTTCGCATGTTGGTCCAGATCCTACAGCAGTTTCTGGTCCTGCGTTCTCTCTGATTTTTTTCATAATTTCTTCGATTGAACTAGATATCAAAGTAGTCACGGAATCAGACATACACTGTATGTGTGCTTTGACGTCCAACATGTCAGTACGAATTTCACCTTGCATGGGAACTAGCCGCTTTAGTTTCCTTTGCTGATCTGACTTTAAAGATGATGCTTAGCAATCGATTCTCAGACTGTAGATCAGATATCTGTCCTTTAAAATAATTCCTCAATTCGTTGACCACCTGCATCACATGAATACCTATAATCAGGTAACTTATGATGATGAAATATAACATTGACCTAATAACTGAAACGAGTATTGGTATATGACCTAATAACTGAAACCTATGACCTGAATATGTGACCTGAATTTTTATGTGACCTAATGGACTTGTGACATGATAGATGAAATTGGAAGAGCTTCCTCTGAATCAATGGTGTCATCTGACTTACGCTCCCCACTTGGAGAATTTTCATGGATTGATGTCCCCTTCCAACTGGATGGTGCTTTAACAAAGTCATCATCATCAATGGAGAGATCAGTGTCCTAATTGTCCATCAGTTATCAAAAGCATGGGAGTAGATAGTTTCATTCCTGAATTACTCGGTTTTGTACTAGTCCCAGCACGATGATCTGATCGGTGTATGCTACCACCATTTCTCTTCTCCCCATGTGATTGACCGGGTAGGATAGGTTTCTCATACTGCACCTGACTCATGTATGGCATTGCCATTTCAGCTGGTGGGGGGTCCAGGTCACATATTTCCAACTGCCATTCATATCACAACAAAAAGTGCAATATCAACGACCAAAAATTATGTATGAACAAACAGATATAATTTTGCACATCACACATATTCAATTTGTTTCCATTAATTGTGATATAACAAGGGCAGATGGCACCGTGAAAATGTCTGTTACCTATACTGAAAGCGTGTGACATAATGAATAAATCTGTGACTTCGAGAATGCAATTTGTGACTTGACGAAATATATTTGTGACCTAAGAAATATGATCTGGAACATGAAAAAATGTGCCAGTTTAATATTCTGAAACCAGTACTGCTGCATCAGTGGTCACTTACGTCCGGATTTAGGTCCCTCGAGCTTCGCAGTCGAAAGGTGATCATCAGCCGCCAGTTCATTATCCTGGGGTACACTTTGGAAATCTTCTCGTCATGTATCCATCGAGACTGGGAATTGTCTCGTAAATCCACACTTGAAAGGCTACAAGCAAGCCTCTGAGTCTGT
The DNA here is from genome assembly GCF_002742605.1 of Olea europaea var. sylvestris. Classification (NCBI taxonomy): domain Eukaryota; kingdom Viridiplantae; phylum Streptophyta; class Magnoliopsida; order Lamiales; family Oleaceae; genus Olea; species Olea europaea. The sequence goes on along the minus strand of NW_019242549.1, from coordinate 16,826 downwards.
AATGTGTTGATCTCTTACTCAACCCCTCCCTCAATGAATTTACTAATTTGTCGAACAACGACTTACCCTATGGAAACACATTCATCTCACTAAAATCTTCAACTAGTACAAATAAGAAGTCATCCATAGCCCTCTTGTAGTCTCTCGAATGTAGATAAGACGTTATAAAATACAATGCACCTAGCATGGAAACATCATCATTCGGAATGTCAGTAGAACCAAGAAATGCGTACTTGATATTTTCATGAGTGACATTTTTCAACGTTGAAAAATACAAATTTTTCAATCGTGATTGAGTCTTCTCCATCCTACTTATGTCAGCATCGCCGACGTATCTTAGACCAGCCACCAAACAAAATTCTGAAATTGAGAACCGTACGAATCTTCCAGCTATGTTGAACCACAACTCACTCTCATTAGGTTGTTGCACTTGTCTCAACAGAAAGTAGTGTATCAGCTGAGATTGGATAACAATTTTCTCGTATTGTAGAAAGTGGGAAAAACACGTATTCTGAAGGATTCGACGTTGGGCTTCATTGAGATTGTTTTTGAAGTTCGACACCACACCTTTGAGGGGGTAATTGTAATTTTACCCAGAAACCAACTATTCTCGGGTATAATGTATCTCCAGGCCTGCAACATCGATCACAATAAAACTCATCAGTTTGGTCACAGGTGGGAATCCAGGTAGACACAAACATCAACATATAGGTCACAGATCCCCTCCACCAAAAAAGAAATCAACAACACACATACATAACGACACAATAGCATTCCATAATTCACAAATGAACAACCACTTTTGAAAAAAATATTAAAAACCCTTACTACAATCAGACATTTCGATTACAAATCCACAAAACAAATTCAATGCAATATACATTACAAATTCAAAATACTTCATCCATACACATTACCCATCGATTAAAATGAACATAGGTGTGCTCAAAATAAGTGAACAATTGAAAAATATCAAAAACCACCTTCGTCGACTGTTTTGCGATCGAACTTCTGGATTTGTGTCTTTTAGAGGATGATTCCTTCTGCACTTCATCCAACTTTCTTTTACCTCTTCTTCCTGACTCGTGGATTCCAATTTTCTCCCCACGTTTCCCACTTCCTGAACGAGTCATCCTTGAAGTTTTAGAAGACTTCGGTTAAACTGTGACCACTTTTCTGGGAAGGAATGTAAAAAATATATGTGGTCGACAGTGGAAGAAGGTCGTCGGGAATCGCCGGAGAACGACAGTGATGAATGTCCCAAAAAGGGTTGGATGAACACCGATTTAATCGAAAAATGGGATACGTGAGGGACGTGGGTTTTATGGAAATGACGATTTTATGGAAAGGACATGTAAGGAGTTTTTAAAAAAAAAATACAGTTTCTAAAATTTGAATTACGTGACTTTAGGGAGAGACAGTTATTAAATAATTTTAAATTAATTAGGAAATGAAAAAAAAAATCTGATTAGTGAAATATTAAACTTTCACTCTTATTTGGGAACTATGAATAGATAAACTATGGATTTGTGTAATTACCACAAAAAAAAAAAAAAATGGGACCTAGGTTGGGGAGCCTTCTGCCACGTTTTTTAAATGTTGTTGAAGAGAAATCTTTTGGCAATATTTTATAAACGTTGCGAAAGAGAAAACTTTTTGCAATGTTTTGAAGACGTTGAGAAAGAGAAACATTTTTGCAACATTTTATAAATGTTGCGAAAGAGATAGCCTTTTGTAACGTTTTACGAACATTGTGAAAGATAAATGTTTTTGCAAGTTTTACGAACATTGCGAAAAAAGAAACCTTTTTACAACGTTTTATAAATGTTGCGAAAAATAAAGCTTTTCGCAACACTAAATAAACGTTGCAAAAAGGAAATATTATCAACATTCACTTAAAAATATTGTCAAATCTCAATTGTTAACACTAATGGCAACATTCACTTATTAAAATGTTGCAATAGACCCTTTTAGCAACATTTAATTGGTGAATGTTGTCTTTTGCATGTTGCAAAAAGGTATTTTTGTTGTAGTGATTGTTAGATACAAGTAAGCTATTTTCCTTTACATTTTTATTTTTGGCACACGTCTCTTTCTTAATTCGGTTTTTAAGCCTATAATTTTAATTTGGTACAATCTATGAGCCAGGAGTTGGTGAAAAAACATTACGAGCCATGAGTCTTTGGATTCGAAATTAATTAAACAAAGAAAAAATATAATATAATATATTTTAGACCAGTAATCACCCGACAAGCCTGTCTTTTAATTGGCACATATCTCTATCTACAAAGAAGTATGTTTGAGATGTGTTTATAAACGATTTAAACTATATAAATACAAATGAATAGTGGATTAGTAGCACTTGGGAATTTCTCTAAATGTATAAATAAAAATAATTTGAGTGTTTCTTAGTAGTTTATAAACATGACTCAAATATAGACTATGAAAAGTAAAAAAATGTTTCTGAGATTAAGAAATTGATTTTGAAATTGTTTGAATATATATATTTTTTCAAATGTCTTGGTTAGCTAGGAGAGTTTTTAGAGGGAGTTGACTTAAGATAACTTTTTCAAAAAACTATTCTATAAAAATTATAAAAATCAGAAACAAAAATAGAAGCCTCACTACATAGGGGACAAAACGTGGGTTTCCTAGTAATTAACATGTTTGGTTAGTGACTAAATTAAAATTTCAGTGATTGTACATTATGAATTCTATGGAATTAATGGATAAAAAATAAGTGACTCCAAACGCGCTCAAGTCCAAATTTACAATTCAGTAACATATATATTTATGTCTTATTTTAAATATATTTCGACACATATTTTAACTATTAAATTATAATTAATTTCAGTTTATCATAATTTTTGTCAATATCGACTAAAAATTTAATTTTTAACAAAATCAAACATAGACTTAATCACTGCATGGTAGCGGCCAGCACCGTTCGCCACCCTGCATATTGGGGAGGCATAGTCTTAGGCTATTCAAAGCCAAGCAGCACGAGATTGGTTAGTGCAGCCACCGCGATCAGCACCACAAATATTGCCTTCCCAATTCCAGCGGAAGCCAATGCAGAAGATAATATTTGTTTTCATAAAAGGGAGATCAAGTTTTTTAATTTCTT
>NW_019242549.1:0-13066 GCF_002742605.1 Olea europaea var. sylvestris | reverse complement strand
TGCTCTAAAGAAATCAATAGTTTTTATTCATCTTCATTAGAGGTACCCATTTGTAGGGGCAACACATAATGAAACGGTTAGTACGTTGAGAATTAGAAAATCTAATTTTATACCTCCAAGAATAATAAAATTGCAATAACAAAATAGACACAAGAACATGCAAACTTTTTAAAAGTTCGTCTCAATATGAAATTATATTCTCATACAACCGCAATAATTTTACTCCACAACTTGGTACAAGAATGTAACAAATGGTTTATAGTGAACGCTAGAACCAAATTATAATGCATAATCGTAATTAATTGGATTACAGACAATAATGTAAAATTACAGCGCAAAGAAAAACCCCAGGTTTTCCCTCTATTCTAAGTATCCTTATTCATTCATATAGTATATAAACATATATATCGTACATGATATATAGGGCGCTACAGGAAAATCCGCTCCATCGATGAATTTACTGAACCCTGCAACACAAGACTCGAAGTATAATTACAGCTTTTCAAAGCTAAATGTGAAACGAACTTGTGAAGAAACGTAGAAAAAAGATATATGTATTTACTTTGAGCAGTCAGTGGAAGGGAAGATATTATATCAGATATGCCGAAACATTTTCCAGAAAGACCGGCGGCTCGGGCACTGCAGCGGGCCGGGAACACATTGCGCATTGCTACTACCCTGCTTTCTCCCTATACGAAGCCATTTACTACATCGGCTCTAAGCCTCAGAGAGTGGCGCCATGAGGACCGCCGCGATTAGGACCAAGCATGTTGCCTTAACAATTGAAGACGCAATTGCAGATGAAAACTTATCTGGTTTATAACACCAGGCAAATCAAGTGTATTAATTTCTTTCCAGCACTTGGGAACAATTTGATTTGTGTGGATAAAACCTTGCCATTGTTGTGTTTATATAGAGGATATCCCCAAGTGTTGGGGGAGGCCTCTGACACAATTTCTGATTGGTTCAGGGCGTGGGTGTTATAGTTGGGTTCAATTTAATGCTGGCCATTTCAAGAATTCGTACCAATTTTCAAACAAAATGTAAAAGTGGCCACAATTTCACTCCAATCGTGCTAATAGTTAACACAATTCTTAATATAATGTCACATGACATCTCATCATTGGATTGTTTTAAGCTCAGTCAACATCCCCAACAAATCATCTGTTGCCAATTGGGATTATATCACTACATCTGTTACATTTTTCTGTCAAAGTTGCAAAATCCATTTCATTTTCCACCAGCTATAACGGTAGAATGTTTTCAAGACAAGTGTGCACACATAGTATGAATGCACCGCTGCATGATTAAGCCCTATTTGGGGATCCATTACAATGAGTTTATGGAGAACTACTAGGGTAGGACGGTCATATTGGTGCAACTGTCCTATGAGAAGCTGCCATCTCATCGACGGCATTGTCTCACCTAATAAGATGGGATCATCTCAAAACCCGAGGTGTAAAGAGGGATTGGGTCATTCAATGATGCGGCAGCTCCTTATAAGACAGTGATACCATAATCAGGTATTTCTCGAGTTTATGGGGATAAGTACTTTGGCATAGTTCTTTTTTTCTTTTTTTCTTTTTAAGAATGTGTGTTTAAAAAAGAAAGAAAATTTTTGAGTTTACGTGAATATTATTTTATTGAAAAATGTTATTAAAATGAGGAGAGAGAGAATGCATTAAATTTTAATCTAATTTATTAGGTGCTGCCCTATAAACATACTTTAAGGCACGGCCTAAACTCAAATATTGCCCACAACTTTCTCAAGGTGAAGATTTGTCTATGTGCCTCATGAGCTTATCTACGCAAAACTTGTGGACAGTTTGCAAGATCCCGTTAGGCTACATAAGCATAAAAAATTTGTCACTTACCCTATCTAATTATAATTATATATGTTAAGTTCAATGTACTATTCAAACGCACCCAAATAATGATGCCATTTGCCTGACCCAAGTGACTGTAACTGGGTTCAAATACTTGTCTGAATGAAGACTTTCACAAATCCAATTGGCCTTTAAAAAATGATATAATTGGTACACAATATTGAATGGGATCTATGGCCAATATGGTTCTAACCTAAGAATTTTTATTAAAATAGAAAATTGAAATATGAATTAAAACTATTCAAGTATAACATTTTGATAATAGCACAGTTCAAATTTGTGACTTAAGCCATGCTATGTCACTCAAGATATGATATGAGATGTTATATTCGTTCATGACAGAATGTAAAGATTATTAAGTCAAAATCTCTCATCGATTAAAGATTATATCACATCAATTAATTTAGTTGGGTTATATATGATATTGAGCTCGTGTGACTTTAGTCTTACCTTTCCATGGTGCTTGGATTTCAATCAACCCTATAATTAGTGAGTGCACCAATAAGAAGTGTGGCTTGACGGAGGATACTAAGGGAAAGGATTTGAACTAGTTTTATTAATAAGGTTGATATCTCAAAATTCCTTTTTAATCTGGTAAACGGATTATGCCTTCTTTTTTCTTCTTCTTCTTTTTTTTTTTTTTGAATACTAATTAGTTGGTTGTTTTCTAATTTTGTTTTATTTCACATGTGTACAACTCTTAGAAGGTCCATTTATCACATTTTTGTATACGATCAAGAGCACGGAGTATTCAATACTCACTGTCACTATTTAATCCATATGTATATTAAATAACTGATAATCACTCTTTAATTGTAACTCAAACATACACACGTAAATTAAATAGTGACGGGTGAGTTCTATTTTTATGCTTCGAAAATGTTGTATTTTCTCAATAAGAATGTATTGGCTCCATAAGTATAATGCTATGTATCATATATGGTATTCAAGCACCTGTGACTCCGCCATTGGTCTTGAGGTCTCTGACCAAGTTCTTAGTAATTTTAAATCATTTCACAATGCACCACGTAAATTTTACTAGGTCTTCATCGATATTAGCTTTAGGATGGTGGAATTTTATTTGATGAAAACAAGGGATATCTAAATTGAGATAAAATACTCATAATCGGATTAATAATGCAGAAAGAGAGTCCATTCTGCAGACAATACAAAAACTCTCTTTATTCATTCATATAGTTCATAAACGTACATATCATATATAAGCTGCTGCAGAAAACTGCATTCGCGATGAAATTACTGCACCCTGCACCACAAGTCCCATAACACGAATAAACATTTTAAGCTAAATTTGAAAGAAACATGTTTACAAATAAATAATTGTCTAGTTAGACAGAACTTGAAGTTATTTTTCTCTTAATTTTTTTTTATTTTTTTATTTTTTTGGTTGAACATCAATATTTGAATTTATTAAATAAGAAAAAGAAGTTAAAATCTTATTTATATTACTGTGAAGTTGTGTCAAGTACCATGTAATGTAACAAGTATGAATTAAAAATTTTAAGTTTTTTAAATGAAATGGTTGAACTTAAATATAAGAAGAGAGAAAAATACTTGGAGCAATCAGTGGAAGGGGCGATCTTGTAGGGGATATTGACACCACATTTTCCAGGGAGGCCACCGGCCTTGCCATAGTCGATACCCTTGTAAGATCCAGCGAGAGATTTCAGGCAGGAGCACACAGACTGACGGTCCGGAGTGGTTTTGGCTGAGTTGTAGAGAGAATTAATTCCACTGCAGCAGCCATCCGGCACTGTAGGACTGCTACCCTGCACATAGCGGAGGCATGGTCTCAGGCTACTCACAACCGTGCCGCATGTGATTCCCGCCTCAGCCAGCGGTGCCACCAGGGAAACCGCGATCAGCACCAAGCACATTGCTTTCACAATTCTAGAGGAAGCCATTGCAAAAGATAATATGAAATACAAGGAAAAATCTGTTCTTTCTAGCACTTGAACAATATTTTGAATTGTGTGTGAAATACCCTACGAATTATGGTGTTTATATAGAGAAGTACTCGAGTGTTGGGGAAGAATGTGTGACACTCTTTGATTGGATTATGGAAGGTTGTTAGTTGGGTTCAATTTAGTGCTGTAATAATTTATGTTTTGGTTTCAAGAATTCGTGCCAAATTTTCAAAAAATAAAAATAAAAATAGTTTAGTGGCATTAGAGCGTGCCCCAATTTCATTTTCTAGATTAATGTTTCATTGTTATCAAGCCAAGTGTACACGTCTTTTTATTGCACGGCTGCAGGACTAATTAATTGCTATCCTCTAAACCAACTTTATTACCCACCATCATAAACGGTATTTTGTATCATTGATGCCCTTTCTCAAGTCGACAATATAAGAATTTCTAGTGACATCCAAATTCAAGTGTTATAACGTTGTACTGCCTATTCTTTCTTTGGGTTTTGTTGTAGTACAAACATTATTTCCCCTAGTAAAGCAATCATTTCATTTTTCTAAACAAGTATCAAATATAGGTATTTTTTTCCCAATGAACTTACTCTAGTTTAAGATTACAAAGGGTTAAAAAACTGCAATAATAAAATTATTACTAAAAGTCACATTATTGAGCACGTTCTCATAATTACTAGTTAAATTGGAACTCTTCCATCATTTAAGAATCCATACAAAGTATTGTTAAGTACACTTCTTGTTTGGTCATAAAATAGTATTGACAAGAACTCGAGTTCCTTTAAATCTATGATACGCTTATGTCGAAAATACTTTCAGGAGTACATACCAAAAACTCATTATGGTAAAATTTACTAGACTTGCTAAAAAAATTGTGTCGGTTGTGAATGTAATACACAAAAGTTTAAGGTGAAAACTGATTACATGGAAAGAGGGCCGAAAACAGGCCAAGGAGACTCGTGAGAATATGACACTAGTCATCTACAAACCATGACTAAATTAGAGTCCCCAAAAAGGAGCACACTTTGTTTAGAAGAATCAACATTAAATATTGAGAAAAGATAAAGACTTGGGTAGTTTGTTGTAGGTTTAAAGTGAACATGACCTAAACTCGAACTTGGATAAAGTCTTGCTCAAGTCGAAGTTTTGTGCTTGTAGAGATTCAACAGTACTAACGAACATATATATATATACACACCAATGACATGTCACAACAATTAATTAGTGAATATGTTAATTGTAAGTCCCATACGCTCTACCTCTTCAAAAGTTTTAGGATAATGTTCCTTACAGATATAGATTCCAGGCCTAGAGGATAAATATGGAGAAAAATACCTAATAATAGGTGTTTAAAGATTGCAAATAAAAAATCAGGACAGAAGTTTTATTTTTCACAAATCAGGTATGCCAAACTCTAATTAATTCACTCACCCCTTCATTCACCCCCACCCTACCCCACACACACACACACACACACACTCTCTCTCTCTCTCTCTCTCTCTCTCTCTCTCTCTCTCTCTCTCTCCCCCCCCCCCCCCCCCCCACACACACACACACTCTCTCTCTCTCTCTCTCTCTCTCTCTCTCTCTCTCTCTCTCTCTCCCCCCCGCCGCACTGACCCCACTCTCTTTCCTCACTCCCTCAAGCAGCGCTGGAACCACCACCTCCATTAGCAGCGGCGACGAACCACCTCTTCATTCATTCACCCCATTCACTCACCCGTTCATTCACCGAATTTTTCCCCATGAATTGGTTCATACCGGCAACAAACCTCCTCCATTTGCAGCACCAGATCGTCATTTCCCTTGGGATCTAGCACATTTTCCCCATTTTCCTATTCAACAGAGGTTGGCAGCGAATATCACCAGAAGTTCGCAGCACAGACCGTTGGTTCCCCATTTTTCTGACAGTGAGTGGCAAACTACCTCCATTCCCAACAATCGTTTTTTCGATGTTCGTGGTTGAGAGTAGACAAAGTTTGTGGTTGTATGTAATTTATGGGTTGTGAATTGAGGCGACGGTGGTGGTGCCGACCGACGGATCTGGAGATTTTTTTTTTGAGGAATTTGAGGAAGTGGCAGTGTTTTCGTTGGATGTGGTGGTGGCGGTGGTGGTGGATCTAACGACTGGGGTGATTTTTTTTTTATCTGGTTGTTGTGATGGTTTCCGGTGGTGATCCTGATTTTTGTTGGTGTTGGCGTCGGTGATGGGGTAAAGGTGGTTGTAAGTGGCTGTGATGGCAATGGCGATGTGATAGTGTTGGTGGTAGTGGTCTGTGACCATATGTGACCAACCATTTAGTTATCTGTGATCATGTGACCTAAAAATTTGATAATATGTGACCACCATGATGGCAATGGCGTGCGATAGTGTTGGTGGTGGTGGTCTGTGACCACTATTTGACGTATGTGACCAACCATTTAATTATTTGTGACCATGTGACATAAAAATTTGATAATCTGTTATCAATTAATGCGATCTCGAAATAATTTTTGACTTATAAATTTTTAGATCTGTGATCAAATAAATAAATTGTGCCTATAAAACTTTTGAATTTTGACCTCGAAATAATATGTGATTAATTAATTTGATGATCTGTGATCTATAAAACTTTTGATTTGTGATCTCAAAATAATATTTGACTTATTAATTTGACGATTTGTGATCAATAAATAAAATGTGACCTATAATGATGTCTCAATGACATCATTATTTTTAATTAAATATATACTTGATTTTTGAATTTTTAAACAATCTACATCATTCTTGAATTGGGATATATCCCTGAATTATGAATTTTTCTCATAAATATGTTGGGTTTATCAATTTGTTAAGTAGACCTACACATGTAACTAATTGTGTATAAAGTTACCTTAAAGTTGAGCACAATTAAAATGATCTAATAAAGAATCAAATTGTTGAGTTTAAGGCATATAAACAAAGTGTGGGCTGAATTATATATGTAGAGATCGGATCCATTAAGGTTGTATTTTCTTGATGGACAAAAATACATATGAAAATATAAATGGAATTATAGTTCACAATTCATATACAACTTCTCATTTTTTATGCTTCCCATCAACACAAGAATAATTAAGAAAAAACATATTGAAGAGCAAGATCCAATAATACCCACAATCAAGAATCAAGAAAAATGAATTCAAAAATAAGACTATGGATTAAGAAGCAAAATGAAGAAAAAATCTAAATAATCAAATGAGGCAAAATTCAAGATTAAAAGTGAAGAAGAAAAACATAAAAAGATTGTAGTTCAATCTTCAAGAATCAAGATCTGATAATAAGGAATTATTCCGAAAGAATTAAGTTATGTTCCTCATTAATTAATTTTCTTGATGATATGACATGGAATTCTTGACAATTTATAAAGGTTATAAAGTCTAAATTTCATAAAAATTTCAACAAGTGGTATTGGAGCCAATCTATGTTAAATTATTGAGATTAAAGAAAGATTTTGACGGTTGAAATTCATATTTTGGTTTTACAAAAAATTTCGGATGTGAATTTCAAACCCTAGATATCAAAAATTTGGATTTAATGCATTTTGATGGCATCATAGCATAGCCGCGACACCCAAACGAGGTGCCACGTCGCTAAGTTATATCGACTGGTAGGCACATGCAACGCCCAGCTTTTTGGGGAGCTGCAAAGCCAATATTCTTTTTCATTTTTTTTTCTTTTTGCAACAAAAGAGAAAAATAAATTTTAAGGGGGCAATCAAAATCAAATCTTGATATTAAAGTTTCTTTTAGATTGCTAATTTTCTAAAATAAATTAATTAAAACAACATGTTACCAAAACAACGTTTCTTGTCTAAATTGATTTATTTGGAATATTAGGAAAGTTATGTGTACATCATTCATGAGAGTATTGGCTGGCTCAAAGGAAGGTTAATATTTGACCAAATTATTTTTTAAAACTGTGGTAATAAATAAGTGACAGTTGTCAAGTTTTCTATTATGTAAACATTGAGTCAGTTCAAAAATAGATTTGATGTTTGACGAAATTTGTTATCAATATTTAATTAATACACCAAAAGTGCCTCTTAAAAATTGATATTTTTTATCCAAAGACTAAATATCATTATTGTATTCGGTCTCTTGTGCAAAGGTTTACTATTATTTGAAATTATTGATTGTATGATAGGATTCCCATGTGGACATGTTATTTAGATTTAAGTTTTCTACTCGGTTAATCCATCTACTTCACAAAATCTGCTAACCAATCTATTAAATTTCTGTTCCTATGAAACCAAATTTTATGGACTAGAAAAAGAACATTCATATTATTCTTGGCTACATGGATCCAGATCTTCCGTTAAGGACTTGGATGAGTGGAATCTTTAAATTGCACGAGTCTTATGATCATGAAGTATTGAATTCTAGTAGCATTCATAGCGCTAAGATAATTATAGTGAAGAAATTTTTTGAGAAAATTGAAAAATGTTTTGCAATAGGCAATAAGGCTGAAACTAATATTATCTTTTGACAAACTTAGTTTCACTAAATTATAAGGGTAAATAAAACGTAAGCAAGTACATCATTAAAATGTCACATCTTACTTCAAAACTAAAAGCATTAAAATTTGAGCAATTTTATGACTTACTCGTGCATTTAGTTTCCAACAAGAGCTCGATGGTGTCAAAGTTTATAAACATTACGTTCATAGTTGTTAAGGAAAGAATTTAGAATGTTCAGGTTTTTATAGAACATATTAGGACAAATTCTATAATTACATATTTGTTTATTAAGGGGCTATCACCCAAGGTTTTTCATGAGCATACTAATCACATGGGTATTGCATCTTTTGATTATATGTCAGTTTAGTGAAAGTTTGTATTCGATTATTGTCTATTTAGACACATATTTTTACCTATGCATATTCAATTCATTTAGAAAAATAAAGCATTCAGTTCAGTTTCACTCTAATTAAAGTTTATGATTGATTTCATTATAGAATAAGGTAGGACCAATTGGAAATAGGCAAGCTTGGATCACATTACATATCATTTTCGTGCTATATATTTATATTTGATCTATGTCATTTGATTGCGTTGATATACGTGACAAATTATGTGTTTAGTAATGATACTTATAACGAAGACCGCTTTTATTTTATATTGATATTATCAATGAACGAGATTGTTTGGAAATACTTTTGGTTATAGCAAAAGTTTTGACGTCATAAGGTTATACACATTTCTACGGTAATATATGTGGTCAAAGTGGGAGATTGTTAGATTTATTAATTTGTCATGTGGGCCTACATATCAATTAATTGTGTATAAGTCTGTCTTAAAGTTGAGCCCAATTAAAGTAATCTAATAAGGAATCAAATTATTGGACTTAAGTCATCTAAATAAAGTGTGAGCCAAATTATATGTATAAAGATCAGATCCATTAGGGTTGTGTTTCCTAATGGACATAAATTCATATGAAAATATAAATAGGGTTATGGTCCACAATTTATATATAGCTTCTCATTCTTTGTGCCTCCCATCAACAAATAAATAATTTACAGAAAACATATTGAAAAGGAAGATTCAATACTTACAATTAAGATTATAGATCAAGAAGCAAAATCAAGAACAAGAATTAAAGAATTAAAGGAAGCAAAATTCAAGATTAAAAGTGAAGAAATCAAACATGAAAAGATTGCAGTTCAAGATTCAAGATCCAAAATCAAGATCTAGCAATAAGGAATTATTTTCAAAGAATTAAAGTATATTCCGCATTAATTAATTTTTTTTGGTGATTTGACATGGAGATCTTAGCAATTCATAAAGGTTATAAAGTTCAAGTTTCATAAAAATTTCAACAAAAAAAAAAAACAAAAAAAAAACCTTTTTTGAAATCCTGCACGGTAAACTTTATGATGTGATCCAAGATGCGGGAGTCACGAAGGCAAGTTCGAATCAAGACCTGTTGATTATCAAAGAAGGCTCGATAACGCGACCAAGAGTGAAACGAGTTAAAGAGGAGATGGGGATTCTCGTCAAAGCCACTATTGATGACACCATGTTCGGGACACAAAATGGAGCAAGTTTGATATTGGGGTCGAAGGCCGAAGAACTTTGGATCAACGTGATAAAGGTGGACGATATGGAAAACGAGTAGTGTGAATTAAAATGAGCATAACTTTTAGCTAAGGTGTTAGATTTTTGCCCATGAGTACAATTTGGAATCGTCACGAAATTTCGCACAAGGAGGAGGAGGTTTTAAAAAAATAATTATGCAACCACATAGGCTGTTACCAAAACAAAACTGAGACTGACTATTTGTTCTATGCGATTGAATAGTACAAATTTCTGGATGCATTTTCAATTTTTAGTAACTTATCTAGTTTCCATAAAATTTTATTCTAATAATTATTTTTCGGTATTTGAAGCATAATTTCCATCCAAGACAATATTTTTAGGGTTGGTATAAATACTTTCTCATATTGATTGTAAGAATAACTTTTGACATTATTGAGAATTAATTTGAGAGGTAATTCTTGCTTTCCAATCTTTGTTCTTCTTAGAACAATTCTCGAACTTATCAAAGTGCTTCTTTGTGGCATCCAAAATCCAAGTGTGAGTCTTTGGTTGCATGATCAAGAGGTCCTTCATATTACTATTATTGTGGGATTGCTTGGTTCGTTATCTTGGGATTCAAATCCATAATTGGGGTTAATTCTTGGCTTTTCGAAGGTTCAACAATCTTTTGTGGGTTCGTTAGTGATCGTGCTAATCGGGTTCGAATCACTTTATCAATATTTTGTTTATGTATAAAGCTTTTGGTAAAACAATCTAGGTATTCTTTTGATCTCATAAGATTTGTATGCCCTGAATATAGTTGACTTCATCCACATTCTTCGTTTGAAATTATTAGGCCAACTATACTTCCATTAATGACAACATCGCTACATCATTTTCCATGAGTATTATGGCATCTACATAGAGCATAAGGAATAAAAATTGTGGTGTAAATATAATTATCATTTTCTCATTAGATAGGATTTTATTTTTAAATTAAAGATGGAGTATTTATCATAAATATCTTTTAACTGCTGTGTATTTATAATGTTGTGTACTAAGTAAAATTTGTGTGGTAATACATACAACCAAAAAAAGAAAAAAAGAAAGAAAGAAAGAGAGAAAGAAAGAAAGAAAGAACGAATGAATTACTTCCAAGTCAGAAAGACATCAGTGCCAAGTCAATATATACACTATCCCTTTCTTAAAAATAATCCAAAGGCCAAAAGATTTATTTTAATGCTTTATACATAGAATAACATAATTAATCACCGTTAATCATGCACGATTATCTGTGGAGCAAAAGTCTTCGTCAAATTTTTTAATTTTTTTTTTTTCCAAGCCTAGTGGACAGAAAGTCTTTGAAGCAGTTAAATATTTTTTTGACACTTAACTATTTTGAAGATAAAAATTATTAAAAGTAATGATTTAAATTTTAGTCAAGAGTTTTTAAGAGGTTAACTCTTCATACTGATTTGTCAACAATTATTGACCACTTAGCAACTCAAAATTCTTCTATAAAAACTATGAGCTGGAGATAATTCTTTGAGGCAAATTACATTAAAGGACTATTTTCTTGCGGTTGATTTCTTCAGAGTTCATTATTTAATTTGTAAGTCATTAAGATACTAATAATTATTTTGATTTTAATCTCCACCATGCTACATTTAACTAAAACAATGTCAATATTACAAATGGATGCTCATACACCCATATGGAGATAAGATACTGCTTCAAAACTATTCCTGCCAAAAAATAAAAATGATATTTAGCACGTGGTTCGTAATGCTTCTATTCCATCATATTTCATTTACGATAGACGGAAAATAATAATTTAAATCATAACTTGTGAAAATCTACTTTATCTTGCTCTCAACGAAATGGCTTCATTCTAACCTAAATCCCTACACCCACATCTCTCCACCCAAAACTCAAGAACTTGGTTTTGCCATGGATGTCCCCCTTGCCTTGTTTAACGTTATCAAAGAAATATTAATTTGTTATTTTACCCATTTTTAGGTAAACAAAATACTATGTTATTTGACTTTATTTCCTTGAACGATTTATAAACACAAAATTGAAAATTTCAACATAAAGAACGGCACTAATTCAGGGAAAAAGTCGACACGTAGTACGTTGGCTTTGAAGAATCGATATTTGGTACAAGCATGCTTCACTTACAGCATTTTTTACATCATTTTTTATACTTCTCTCACATCACATGAGTGGGTCACGATTAAAATGATAGCCGTACACACTCGTGTGAGTGAGCTTTCCTGCATTTGCTGCACACTCAGCATTTTTCTATTTGGTAGGCTAACGGTTCTTTACCTACTAAATTTTTGACGTGTGACCAATCACCGGCCAAGAAATTTGCAAACCTACCCCACCCTGCTTTAATTGCTTGTACTTTGGCCTGTGCCCTTCCTAACTTGCATCTCATTTCATGTGACTTCTCCAACACCACTTACATATACTAAAAGTTTGACCGTTTTCTAGTTGACTAACTAACTAGTTTTTGCCATGTCATCATTGGTTAAGTTCATTTGTTTTAGTCGATAAGTTCGAAAACAAACAAAGTACTTAAAAACAACTTATCCAAATATGAATATAAACAAAAGTTACTTTTACTTATAAAACTCAGTTGAACATGCTCTTAGTTGAGCAGTTGATTATTGGAGAAACTATGAAAGTTTTACTAGAGTTTGTATGCGTTTTCTTTTTTTGTATGAAAGATCTAATTCGACGAGCATATATGACCATAAACTTTGGTAGGCAATATATTTTTTTGGTTTTTTACTTAAAACTCCACTTCGTTGTAGCCACCCATACCTTTCAGTTTTATACTAGTTGACTTATTATTCTCCTCTTACTCATATTTAGTAAAGATTAGTCTTACGAACGGAAAGAAATGAAAATGAGATTAAGATTAATCCAATAACAAAATGATTATCCCATTCATTTATATATTCAAATGCAAAATTCATAATCTACAACATCTTATGACTCTAAGCATAAAGTAAATATATAAAATTATGCACAACCACCGCCTAAATTATCAATTAAAAGCCATTAAAAATGAGAGCTAAGTTCTGACCATATAGAGTTGAGAGGGTCCCAATAAAAAAATAATAATAATAATAATAAGCATAATTTGGTTGTGAAATTAAATCCAATCTGTTTTTCAGGTTTTTGGCCGGTTTCAA
>NW_019242548.1:0-1641 GCF_002742605.1 Olea europaea var. sylvestris | reverse complement strand
TATTAAAAAGCCACATAATAGTACATATTGATAATTATTATTATTTTTTATAATAGTTGCTTGGTCCCTAGTCTATTGCAACAATAGTAAGTTGCTTGTCATCCTTTCTGCAAGACGTTGAGTGATGTGGAAGAGAGAATTAATAAGTAATTTTTAAGGGAAAAAATTTATATTAAAATAACAAAACCTATATTGTAGTACGCCTTTTCATCACCATTATTGTATTTCATTTCTGGAATCAAATGAAAGGAGAATAATTCTAAATATAGTGAATGTTGAAAGTAGAGCCATTATGTATTTGCAAATAACAGAATTGCAATGCATCCACCTTTTTTTTCTGGATATTTAAGTGGATTTTATTTCATAATACTTGTCATTTCCCTGAAAACAGACACAGCACTGCAAATTCTTTCCCCAGCTTGTATACAAGCCATTGCATAATAATGACAAACAAAATTATACTCTTCAGAAGAATAAATATCCAATAAATTTCATTCATTGTAGAACACTTGTAGATTTCTCAAGATACCTTCTTATGTACACCTTTGCATCAGATACGACTTGAATCTCTCCCAAAGATGTATCTTCTTGACCAATCGTCTATTACTAGGGATCGTGTGCACCAGCCAACTTGCTGAGTGTAACAAATAGTACGTGAATGGTAAGTCATACATATCAGATTTCATGCTCAATAAGAAGAGTGACATTTATTCAACCAGATCTAACCTTGCATACACAGAATACCAAAGCCACTGTGTACTATGACCCATAGAAACCCAGTCTCCAGGCAGTTCTGCTGCTGCTTGTTCCCCTCCAAGTGGTGCAAATTGCCCAAGATGTCGGTACCTGATATTCGAGATGTCGGAATATAAGAAGTTGTAAAGGATTGAATATTTATGGCATGTTTGGTAGAGAGGATGTGATAGCAAGTTGTAATAGTAAAGATGAAAACATACTAAAATTATGTTCATTATAGTAATTACTAACATACCTAACATGCACATATGGCATGTTTACTATGTTGGACTAACCAACACTCAATAGGATGAAACAAAATTTTGTTATTGTGTGCATGGTAGTATACAATGGTCATCAGGAAATGAGTCCCCACTCTTTTTGAGAGGATGGGACGGGAAGGGAAAAGATGAAAAGAAATAGTTTTTTACAAAAGAAACAAAGGAAAATTAAGTGTAATCTTTGTATTTGTAAGTAGCAACAGTAAGCATTCCTTTCCTTTTGCCTCCACTATCCATATACAGACAGTGTAACTTAAGCCAAATAGAGTTCAAGTCTGTGTAGCTAGGCAACCAAATCCTTGGATCATTTTTTCAAGTAGTATGTGCAACATGGAAGAGCGATCCGGCATCCATCGAAGATTTGGGAGCACGATCATATCATATATATAATTCAGTTCAGCGCAAGCTAATTATTGATAGTTTTCCAGTGAAGTTGGATAATTTTTTCCCAATGTGCAAAATATCCTGTAAACAAGAATCTCCAAGACAATTAAGACAGAAAAATCCCAAATCCACCCATTTCCTGATGAAGTGCAATTTAGGTACTCCACAAATCGTTAAATTCACTCCACCAACATTGCCTCAGGATTAGACCAATGCCTAGGGTGGAGTGATAAAAGTATAG
>NW_019242547.1:0-1641 GCF_002742605.1 Olea europaea var. sylvestris | reverse complement strand
GATTTCATGATAACTTCGGGTTTTATCGTTTTCGAAAACTACCATTCTAATTCGATTGGAATCGAGGAAATGAAAAGTGGTTTTAGATTTCATGATAACTTCGGGATTGTTAATTTTTGTGAATTGCTAGTCTAATTCGATTGAAATGGAGCCAAGGAAAAGTGGTTTTCGATTTCATGATAACTTCGGGATTGATCGTTTTCGGCTATTTGCTAGTCTAATTCGTTTGGAATCGAGCCAATGAAAAGTGGTTTTTGATTTCATGATAACTTTAGAATTGTTCATTTTTTCGAATTGCTAGTCTAATTCGACTGGAATGGAGCAAAGGAAAAGTGGTTTTCGATTTTATGATAAATTCGGGTTTGATCATTTTCGGCTATTTGCTAGTCTAATTCGATTGGAATCGAACCAATGAAAAGTGGCTTTCGATTGCTTGATAACTTCGGGTTTGGTCATTTTTTGGCGAAATGCTAGTCTAATTCGATTGGAATGGAGCCAATGAAAAGTGGATTTTGATTTCATGATAACTTCGGGTTTAATCGTTTTCGGCTAATTGTTAGTCTAATTCAATCGGAATCGGGCCAATGAAAAGTGGTTTTTGATTTCATGATAACTTCGGAATTGTTCATTTTTACGAATTGCTAGTCTAGTTCGACCGGAATGGAGCCAAGGAAAAGTGGTTTTCGATTTCATGTTAACTTCGGGTTTGATCGTTTTCGGCTAATTGCTAGTCTAATTCGATTCGAATCGAGCCAATGAAAAGTGGCTTTTGATTTCATGATAACTTTGGGTTTGTTCATTTTTGGCGTATTGCTAGTCTAATTTGATTGGAATCGAGCCAATGAAGAGTGGTTTTCGATTTTATGATAACTTCAGGTTTGATCATTTTCGACGAATTGCTAGTTTATTGGAATCGAGCCAATGAAAAGTGGCTTTCGATTTCATGATAACTTCAGGTTTTATCATTTTCGAAAACTACCATTCTAATTCGATTGGAATCGAGCCAATGAAAAGTGGTTTTAGATTTCATGATAACTTCGGGTTTGATCGTTTTCGGCAAATTGCTTGTCTAATTCAATTGGAATCGAGCCAATCAAAAGTGGTTTTTAATTTTGTGATAAACTCGAGTTTGTTCGTTTTGGGCGAAATGCTAGTCTAATTCGATTGGAATCGAGCCAATGGAAAGTAGTTTTTGATTTCATGATAACTACGGGTTTGTTCATTTTTGGCGAAGTACTAGTCTAATTAGATTGGAATCGAGCCAATGGAAAGTAGATTTTGATTTCATGATAACTTCGGGTTCTTTCGTTTTTGGCGAAATGCAAGTCCAATTCGATTGGAATCGAGCCAATGGAAAGTAGTTTCCGATTTTGTGATTATTTCGGGTTTGTTCATTTTTGGCGAATTGCTAGTCTAATTCGATTGGAATTGAACCAATGCAAAGTGTTTCGATTTCATGATAACTTCGCGCTTGATTGTTTTCGACAAAATTGCTAGACTAATTCGATTGGAATCGAACCAATGAAAAGTGGCTTTCAATTTCATGATAACTTTGGGCTTGTTCATTTTTGGCGAAATGCTAGTCTAATCCGATTGGAATGGAGCCAATGAAAAGTGGATTTTGAGTTCATGATAACTTCG
>NW_019242546.1:0-1641 GCF_002742605.1 Olea europaea var. sylvestris | reverse complement strand
ATTGGTAGAGAAAGTTGTAATAAAAATATTAAAGGAAGTGCAATACTATTTTTTTCCCGAGAGGCGCGTGGTTCTTAGGCACCTCAAACCCCAAATTTAACGAAAAGATGGCACTAAGGTACCCATGATTTGTTTGCAGCATTGACGCTCTGCCTGCTGTCATGTAGTGATTTTTGGCTCATTAAAAGCCCCACAAAAACTCCAAATTCGGAGAAACGTGAAGGGCAGTATAAATACAAGAATGAAGGCACTTGAAAGGGGTTCCTCGCATTGAGGGACACAAAATAAAATATTAGAATTAGAGAGCAAAATCAAAGGAGGAGAACAACAAATCAAAGGTTTTGAATCAAGATTTGGAGCAAGAAGAGAAACTTGGTGTAAGGTTCATCCACTTTTCTACATCTCAATTCATAACCTATTGATGTACTCCATTATGTTTATTTATTTTTCTTCATACATTACGATTAACTAAACTCTTTATTAGGGCGAATAATATAATCTATTTGAGACCCTATATTCCTTTTATTCAAGATCGTAGTTTTTTCATTATATATGTGTTGATTTTATTCATGTATTTAATGTTTTGAAGTACTTGATCAATAATTCAGCGATTTTGTGAATATTTCACAAATCGAATGGTGAGTTTTAAATTTAGACCGTATATTAAAACTTGGTAATTTAGTTTAACGTGTAAAGATACTTAGGCTAAATATTTGGTCTTATATGAATTCTTAGAACACATAATGCATTTAACTAAGATTGATTCACATAGAGATACATGATTGAATTAGTTAAATAGGCTCGATAAGAACTCGAGAAAAGTAAATTGGATAAACAAAAGAATTCGATCGATCACTAAGACTTAAAGGTAATCAATAGATGAAATTGTCAGAATTTTCAATCGATCTTTGTGTGCATATTACTATTTTTAATTAGTAGAAATAGTTAGCAAAGTAATCACCAAATCACAATTTTGTGTTTTTCATCAAATAAAAGTTAGAGATAATAAATTAAGTACTAAATTATTATCCTCGTGGAAATGATAATCTAGATTCAGATGTCCATTATATTATTTTTCACGATATTGTATACTTGCAATATACAAAATGCAACACACACGGCACACACACATATAACCAAAAGTATAAACAACTGATGGAGATGGCTTAGTGGTATCAGATTCCTCAATTGATCCTCGTATCTAGAGCTATGGACTCTGGCTAATAGTTGTGCACTCCAATGCCAGCTCTAGAACTCTAAAATTTTTTATCTCCGTGGATAACCAAGAACAAATTGCTTCTTCACAAATCAAAACTTGAATCACCTTCTTGGAACTTCAGAACTCTGACATATGAGCAGAATTGGTTGATTTGGTGTTTTGAGAATTTGGGATTTTGATGTTTTGAAAGTGTGATTGAATCAATTGATCTTTGAATATTATTGTTTGATCTTTAAAATATGTTTTATAGGATCAAATAATGTTCAACCACACTTTTTGAACGTTGAATGCCTTGGATATTTAGAATATGAAGTATTTGGGTTGAAATATAATGGAAACAATGTACAAACATAATGAAATGGGATTGGGCCTCATCGTCGCTCAAGCGCCAGTCTCTTGGCCAACGAGCGGTGGGCTTACTA
>NW_019242545.1:0-1641 GCF_002742605.1 Olea europaea var. sylvestris | reverse complement strand
GTTACATGGCTCCTTATGTTTCCAAGTCTCCAAGGGCTGCATATATCAACTACAGAGATCTTGATATAGGAGTTAATAACAATGGCAATACAAGCTATACACAAGCAAGCATTTGGGGACGAAAATATTATATGAATAATTTTAAAAGATTGGTTCAAGTGAAAACCAAGGTTGATCCATCTAATTTCTTCAGGAACGAGCAAAGTATTCCACCTTTCTACTCGAGGTGGAACAAGAATAGAAAGTAGGATTATTCTACATTTTTATAATAAGTTGCTTGTGGATTGACTTGTATTAATGTGATTAAGACCATAATTGTTAACTATGCCAACAGAGATTGTATTAATAAATAGTACATTTATTAATAAAATACATCAATTTTCTATCAATTTGTGGAGGGCATAGATGTAGTTCTTGATCTAAATATGTTGAGGTATAGGTCTTCAAAACAACGATTTTAGCCGAAATGAGTTATTATATTTTAATTTAAAAACGTTGCTCAAAAATACATTTTTTTTTCATATGACAAGTTCCTAAAGCTATTGCCTACCATCAGTTAATGTAACATTTAATTATTTTTTATTTATTCTTATCCAATTTAGATTCGCATGAAAGTTTATGTTGTGAAATATTTATATCCAAATATAAGAAATTAATCAATAACAATCAACAAGTCATTTGTTTTTAGATGATTACAGTTATTAATTCAATTAACTCTAAATTTAAACAATGACAAACATTCAGATCAAAGCATTAAAGTAAATAACACTATATATGTTCCCAAAGGAAAATCACTTCTTAGGATCAAAAACTTCCGGACAAATTTGCCAGTAATATCCATTAAAAAAGTTAACTTGCAATTAGTCTAGACACTACTAAACCTTAGCTGATTCTGACTACCTAACTTATAAATTAGAAAGGAACTTTTTTGGTTGTGTGACCCACACATCCCAACGACTCTAGACTACTTTTCTCTCTGCGTGGATCATTAAGAATGAATTTGTTCCTGAGTGCTGGAACTCCAAGGACCTCTCATCTTAAATTCAAAGCTCTAAAGGCTTATAGCTGAAGGTACAAGAATATTGGATGATATATATGATCTATGTAGCATGTTCTCTTAACTAAATTTAAGGCTCAACCAATAAAAATATTTTAGGATGAATTTATTAATCAATGATCTTAGGGTTGAATCAAGAAATCAATGGATTGTGTTTTGGATTTTCAACAATGTGATCTCTAATGTAAAATAATGTTTTGACTAGGCTTGAGTATTTATAATATAAAGTATTTGAGGTTGAATAGGAGTCCAAAATCTATTAAAATCGTGAATAGAATTCTGCTTGAAAAAGTCGATGCAAAAAAGTAAAGTGAACTCCGTTGACAACATCTTTGCTACTGTAAAATTGTGAATTCGGTCAAAGGAAAGTTTCAAGCATGTTAATATAACATTTGTGCCACCATACATGTGTACTATGATAGATCGTTCTCAAAATCTATTAACAGGTGGATAATGAACACATTCAAATGGATAATGAAGTTCGATTAAACATTGTTGGCAAAAGAAGAGTAGACTTGCAATTCACATCCGGCAAGAAGATCACATTGATAAATGTTTTACGTGTACTGGATATGAATAGAAAC
>NW_019242544.1:0-1641 GCF_002742605.1 Olea europaea var. sylvestris | reverse complement strand
CCATTTTTCAAAAGAACGAGCACTTCTATATTTGGAACGCTCGGATAGTCGGCGTACGAAGAATTGAGCGTAACTTTTGCTAGGGTGTCCCTTTCGGGCCCATAAGTACCTTTTGGAAATGTAGCGACCCTTTTGGATTGAACTCACTACTTCGTCGTGCCGTATGAGGGATTTTGGCCATTTTTGGAAAGATTGAGCAGTTTTATGTTTGGAAGGCTTGGATAGTCGGCGTACAAAGAATTGAGCTTAACTTTTGCGCACGGTGTCCATTTTGGGTCCATAAGTACTTTTTGGGAATGTAGCGACCCTTTTGGATTGAACTCACAACTTCGTCTTGACGTATGAGGGATTTCGGCCATTTTTCGAAAGAACGAGCACTTCTATATTTGGAACGCTCGGATAGTCGGCGTACGAAGAATTGAGCGTAACTTTTGCACACGGTGTCCGTTTTGGGCCCATAAGTACTTTTTCGAAATGTAGCGGCCCTTTTGGATTGAACTCACTACTTCGTCGTGACGTATGAGGGACTTTGGCCATTTTTGGAAAGATTGAGCAGTTTTATGTTTGGAATGCTTGGATAGTCAGCGTACGCAGAATTGAGCGTAACTTTTGCACACGGTGTCCGTTTTGGGCCCATAAGTACTTTTTCGAAATGTAGCGGCCCTTTTGGATTGAACTCACTACTTCGTCGTGACGTATGAGGGATTTTGGCCATTTTTCGCAAGAACGAGCACTTCTATATTAGGAACGCTCGGATAGTCGGCGTACGAAGAATTGAGCGTAACTTTTGCACACGGCGTCCGTTTTGGGCCCATAAGTACTTTTTGGAAATGTAGCGACCATTTTGGATTGAACTCACTACTTCGTCGTGACGTATGAGGGATTTTGGCCATTTTTCGCAAGAACGAGCACTTCTATATTAGGAACGCTCGGATAGTCGGCGTACGAAGAATTGATCGTAACTTTTGCACACGGTGTCCGTTTTGGGCCCATAAGTACTTTTTGGAAATGTAGCGACCCTTTGGGATTGAACTCACTACTTCGTCGTGACGTATGAGGGATTTTGGCCATTTTTCGCAAGAACGAGCACTTCTATATTAGGAACGCTCGGATAGTCGGCGTACGAAGAATTGAGCGTAACTTTTGCAAGAGGTGTCCGTTTCGGGCCCATAAGTACTTTTTGGAAATGTAGCGACCGTTTTGGATCGAACTCACTACTCCGTTGTGACGTCTGAGGGATTTCGGCCATTTTTCAAAAGAACGAGCACTTTTATATTTGGAATGCTCGGATAGTCGGCGTACGAAGAATTGAGCGTAACTTTTGCAAGGGTGTCCCTTTCGGGCCCATAAGTACCTTTTGGAAATGTAGCGACCCTTTTGGATTGAACTCACTACTTCGTCGTGACGTCTGAGGGATTTCAGCCATTTTTTGAAAGAACGAGCACTTCTATATTTGGAACGCTCGGATAGCCGTCGTCCGAAGAATTGAGCGTAACTTTTGCAAGAGGTGTCCGTTTCGGACCCATAAGTACTTTCTGGAAATGTAGCGACCCTTTTTGATTGAACTCACTACTTCGTCGTGACGTATGAGGGATTTTGGCCATTTTTGGAAGGATTGAGCAGTTTTATGTTTGGAAGGCT
>NW_019242543.1:0-1641 GCF_002742605.1 Olea europaea var. sylvestris | reverse complement strand
TCGAGACTTAATTGCACTTGAAACACAATGGTCACCGATAATTGTCACTGTACTATTTCAATGAATGTTTTAAATAAAAGAATATGATATATCTATTATCTATCTATATAATCTGTTGATTTCCTATTACTGGTGCTATTTTCCCAATCATATTAGATTAATGAGACAAAACTAAAGCATCTCCTATGATTATAACTATCTCCTCCACAATGTCCACATTTCACTATTGGTTTTCCTTCTCTGAATGATATCTTCATCTTCTCAGTAGTCTTCTAGAACTCCTCTTCTAGTTAGGAACTAACACAATTCTGGATTGTATTTTTTCAAGCATTCTCCATTCATTTGGATTTTCAACAGGATATATAGAATCTAGTATGCATTTGTGTATGCATCTCTTGTGTAATAATAAGAACAGTAAGCATATGGATCCCTCTTTTTATATTTGTAATTACAACCAAAGCATGTGGATATGGTAACAAATCAACTTGTAGAATCCTACACGTACATGTACATTATTCAAATCAACAACAAAGTTGACTTTTTGTGGTTGACAGAAAACACTGACTGGTCGGAAGGAGATACCTTCAAGAATGTCATAACAATCATAGTATATGTCATGTCAAACAGATAAGTATCATGTCACAGTTATGATAAATATGTCACAGACATGTATATTTTGTCACTGATTTATAATTCAAGTCACATGCATTTATATTCAGAATATATACACTTAAGTCTAGGTCACATATATAACTGGCTTATACATATATGTTCTATTACAAATGTACAGTTCAAGTCACATACATATATGGTAATGTCACATACATGAATTTTATTATCAAAATAATAAAGCTACCCTCAAGTTCCTCAAATATACATTCATTTTCCTCATCTCTTTTTTCGTACTTGCTTAACAACTTTGTGAAAGTTTCATGCGCATCATCACATCAAGATTGAATGGTTTGCCTCAATAACTCTAGCAATGATACAATAGGATAATTCTTGATTGCCTTTTTTATCGCATTACCTGATTCTATGATGTTCTATGTGATTATAGAATCTCTGTTTGTCAACATATGGATTCGTGACCACTTTTCGGGTCCAACATCTGCCTACGAACGTATATCATATCGATGAATATCATATAAATGACATGTGACCTTTGTTATGTATGTAAAAATGTAATCAAATATAGTATACCACCATGTAACCACTAATCTTTTTGTTCATTATGTCCAATCATTTCATGTTATATTCTAATTCTTCCAATGAATAAACGCGGATAGCCGAATTGAAAGCTTGTGTAATGTTTTGACTTGATTTCCCATAATATGATTTCAAGTTTTGCAGCAAATGATACGAACAAATACCATGACAGGTCTTGGGACATACATGTTATATTGCATTCTTTATAATTGTGTGATAATCCGATACAAAACATAGTCCTTCTTCGTGCCCATACGCCTTTTTCAAGTTTTCCAAAAACCATCTTCAAGATTTGCCGTTCTTATTGTCTCCAATTTCAAAAGCAAAAATAAATATGCTATTATTTGCATCTTGTGTACACGATGTGACAAAGCACATCCATAATAACCATTCAAGTAAGTACCATCAACCAAAACCACGGGGCCAATAATGCTC
>NW_019242542.1:0-1641 GCF_002742605.1 Olea europaea var. sylvestris | reverse complement strand
TTGGTGAACTACTAGTCTAATTCAATTGGAATCGAGTCACTGAATAGTGGTTTTTGATTTCATGATAACATCGGGTTTGTTTGGTTTTGGCGAATTGCTAGTCTAATTCCCTTGGAATCGAGCTAATGAAAAGTAGTTTTGATTTCATAATAAATTCTGGTTTGTTCGTTTTTTGCGAATTGCTAGTCTAATTCGATTGGAATCAAACCAATGAAAAGTGGCTTTCGATTTCATGATAACTTCGGCTTTGTTCGTTTTTGATGAAATGCTAGTCTTATTCGATTGGAATAGAGCCAATGAAAAGTGGTTTGTCATTTCATGATAACTTCGAGTTTGATCGTTTTCGGCTAATTGCTAGTCTAATTCGATTGGAATCGTGCCAATGAAAAGTGGTTTTCGATTTCATGATAACTTCGGGTTTGTTCATTTTTTGCGAATTGCGAGTCTAATTCGATTGGAATGGAGCCAACAAAAAGTAGTTTTTGATTCCATGATAACTTCGGGTTTGATCGTTTTCGGCTAACTGCTAGTCTAATTCGATTGAAATCGAGCAAATGAAAAGTTGGCTTTGATTTCATGGTAACATCCGGTCTGATCGTTTTTGGCGAATTACTAGTTTAATTCGATTGGAACCGTGCCAATGAAAAGTGGTTTTTGATTTCATTTTAACTTCAAATTTTTTCGTTTTTGGCGAATTACCAGTCTAATTTGATTGGAATCGAGCCAATGAAAAGTGGTTTTTGATTTCATGATAACTTCGGGTTTGATCGTTTTTGGCGAATTACTAGTTTAATTCGATTGGAACCGTGCCAATGAAAAGTGGTTTTCGATTTCATGATAACTTCGGGTTTTTTCGTTTTTGCCGAATTGCTTGTCTTATTCGATTGGAATCAAGCCAATGAAAAGTGGTTTTCGATTTCATGATAACTTCGGGTTTTTTCGTTTTTGCCGAATTGCTTGTCTTATTCGATTGGAATCAAGCCAATGAAAAGTGGTTTTCGATTTCATGATAACTTCGGGTTTTTTCGTTTTTGCCGAATTGCTTGTCTTATTCGATTGGAATCAAGCCAATGAAAAGTGGTTTTCGATTTCATGATAACTTCGGGTTTTTTCGTTTTTGCCGAATTGCTTGTCTTATTCGATTGGAATCAAGCCAATGAAAAGTGGTTTTTGATTTCATGATAACTTTGGGTTTGTTCATTTTTAGCGAAATGCTAGTCTAATTCGATTGGAATCGGGCCAATGAAAAGCGTTTTTTGATTTCATGATGACTTCGGATTTCTTCATTTTTGGCGAATTGCAAGTCTAATTCAATTGGAATCGAGCCAATGAAAAGTGGTTTTCGATTTCATGATAACTTCGGGTTTGTTCGTTTCTTGCTAAATGCTAGTCTAATTCAATTTGAATCGAGCCAACGAAAAGTAGTTTTTGATTTCATGATAACTTAGGGTTTGCCCGTTTCTGGCGAATTGCTATTCTAATTCGATTGGAATCGAGCCAATTAAAAGTGGTTTTTGATTTCATGATAACTTCGGGTTTATTCATTTTCGGCTAATTGCTACTCTAATTCGATTGGAATCGAGCCAATGAAAACTATTTTTCGATTTCATGATAACTTCGGGGTTTGATCGTTTTCGGCAA
>NW_019242541.1:0-1642 GCF_002742605.1 Olea europaea var. sylvestris | reverse complement strand
CGAGCTCCCTATTTTCTTTGACTTTCCCGACACCATGGGGTGTGGAGAACTTGATAGAATAGTGATATAGGGAAACTGCTACTCACAGGCTGAAAAGTAGGGGCTGTCCCATCACAGCGTCATAAGGGGAGGGAGTGTCGAACACCACGAACTTGGCGTTCGTCTTCAACTGTCGGGGTGCTGATCCAGACTCAACTTTGAGTTTGATTGATTCTTTTGTAGAAGTCAAAGCTCTGCTTAATCCTAGGACCATATTTGGGTAAGGTCGAAGAAGGTTAGCAGGGATACCGATCCATTTAAGGGTGTGGCTAAATAGGATGTTCAGAGAGCTTCTTGTATCTACCAAGACTTTGGGGATGGTTATCCCGGCCACAGGCAACGAGATTACCATAACTTTGT
Organism: Olea europaea var. sylvestris; assembly: GCF_002742605.1. Taxonomy (NCBI): domain Eukaryota; kingdom Viridiplantae; phylum Streptophyta; class Magnoliopsida; order Lamiales; family Oleaceae; genus Olea; species Olea europaea. The sequence goes on along the minus strand of NW_019242541.1, from coordinate 1,243 downwards.
GGTAAGGATGTGGGTCTGCCTCCTTCTCGTCAAAGGATAATTGCTCATCTGTGACTTTTTTGAGATTCTTTTCAGTTATGCCGATCTCCAAGAGATCTACAACGATTGGTCTCTTTGGTCTGGCTTCCTCGGCTTGTGTGCTTGTCCTATTTCTTAGCATGTTGACTTGTGGCCTTGGCAAGTTGACATTGCAGGCCCTTGCAGTGGCTTGATCTCCTTAGATAATTCCAATCTCGTAAGGGGTGGAAAATTTCACGCAATAATGATAAATTGACGTGGCAGCCTTTATTTCGTGCAAAATGGGCCGTCCTAATATTGCATTGTAATTGGACGGTAAATCGACCACCACCAAAATCCGCTAGGATTCTTCTTTGGTGAGGAGCTTCGCCCAGCTCCACAATAAGGACGATCTGACCTAGGGTTTCGATAGGATCCCTAGAAAATCTCTGTAGCTTCCTTGGATACGGTTGGAGGTAGTGGACTGATATTTCCAACTGCCTTAAGGATCGTGAGTACAGTATGTTGACCGAACTTCCATTGTCCACTAGAGTGCAATGGACTTTTACTCCGGCAACCATCATTGTGACTACCAGGGCGTCACTCTGGTCTTGAAGGATTCCTTCAGAATCTTCTTCCGTGAACCAGAATGATTCAGGGTCTATGCCGGTCTTAGGGGTTTGATTTCAGTAGTTCGGCATGATTTTTGCACTTCGGGCTTGCCTTCGCCTGGCCCTTTTGGATCCTTTGATATATTGATTTTCGCCCACCATCATTTTGATTTCGGCATGCAGGGGTGGGTTACGGTTAGGGATTGCCTGCTGGGCTCGTGTGGGAGCCCCCTATAGCAGTGGCTACTTCGTCGTAGGTCGATCTGCTTCTTTTGGTTTGGCAACAAACTCCTGTAACCGACCTCTTCGAATTAAGGATTCAACTTCCTCTTTAAGTCCCGATAGTTAACAGTGTCATGGCCCATCTCCCTATGGTATCGGCAGTATCGTCCCTGGCGTTGTCCGGCCTTTAGGACTATAGGACTGCGAAATGCTTCTTTTTGTATTGGCTTGTGTGAATACCTCTTCCAAGGAGGCTTTGAGTGGGTGGTACTCCCGAAACTTGTATGGCTGAGCCCTGGGACGTTCTCTTTCTCTCCTGTCCTTCTTTCTTTCTAGTTGAGGACTACGGCTTGGTTTTTTCTTTTCTTTCACCACATCACTGAGGTCAATTTCGCGTCTTGCTTCCTCTTGGT
>NW_019242540.1:362-1642 GCF_002742605.1 Olea europaea var. sylvestris | reverse complement strand
TTGCGAAAAATGACGAAATTGCCCCCGACGCGATTTTTGTTTCCGATCAACTTGTCAAATTTGAGCCCATTCCGACACCGTCGTAAAAAATGACGAAATTTCCCCTGGCGCGATTTTTGTTTCCGATCAACCTGTCAAATTTTAGCCCACTCCGACACAGTCGCGAAAAATGAACGAAATTGCCTCGGCGCGATTTTTTTTTCCGATCAACCTGTCAAATTTGAGCCCATTCCGACACCGTCGCCAAAAATGACGAAATTGCCTTTGGTGCGATTTTTGTTTCCGATCGACCTGTCAAATTTCTGCCCATTTCGACACCGTCGCGAAAATGACGAAATTGCTCCCGGTGCGATTTTTGTTTCCGATCGACCTGTCAAATTTCTGCCCATTTCGACACCGTCGCGAAAATGACGAAATTGCTCCCGGTGCGATTTTTGTTTCCGATAAACCGGTCAAATTTTAGCCCCCTCCGACACAGTCGCGAAAAATGAACGAAATTGCCTCGGCGCGGTTTTTTTTTATGATCAACCTGCCAAATTTCAGCCCATTCCGATACCGTCGCAAAATTGACGAAATTGCCCCCCGCGCGATTTTTGTTTCCGATAAACCGGTCAAATTTTAGCCCATTTCCACACCGTCGTGAAAAATGACGAAACTGCCCCCAGCGCGATTTTTGTTTCCGATCAACCAGTCAAATTTGATCCCATTCCAACACCGTCGCGAAAAATGACAAAATTGACCCTGGCGCGATTTTTGTTTCCGATCAACCTGTCAAATTTTAGCCCATTCCGACACCGTCGCGAAAAATGACTAAATTGCCCCTGGCACGATTTTTGTTTACGATCAACCTATTAAGTTTTAGCTCATTCCGGCACCGTCCCGAAAAATGACGAAATAGCCCCTGGCGCGATTTTTGTTTCCGATCAACCTGTCAAATTTTAGCCCAGTCCGACACAGTCGCGAAAAATGACGAAATTGCTCTACGCGCGATTTTTGTTTCCGATCAACCAGTCAAATTTTAGCAATTTCGGAACCGTCGCGAAAAATGACAAAATTGCCCCCGATGCGATTTTTGTTTCCGATCAACCTGTCAATTTTGAGCCCATTCCGACACCGTCGCGAAAAATTACGAAATTGCCCTCGGCGCGATTTTTGTTTCCGATCAACCTGTCAAATTTTGGCCCACTCCAACACAGTCGCGAAAAATAATGAAATTGCCCACGGCGCGATTTTTGTTTTCCGATCAACCCGTCAAATTTGAGCCCATTCCGACACCGTCG
>NW_019242540.1:0-170 GCF_002742605.1 Olea europaea var. sylvestris | reverse complement strand
ACACCGTCGCGAAAAATGACTAAATTACCCCTGGCGCGATTTTTGTTTCCGATCAACCTGTTAAATTTTAGCCCATTCCCGGACCGTCGCAAAAAATGACGGAATAGCCCCTGGAGCGATTTTTGTTTCCGATCAACCTGTCAAATTTTAGCCCACTTCGACACAGTGGC
>NW_019242539.1:0-1642 GCF_002742605.1 Olea europaea var. sylvestris | reverse complement strand
GTTGGACATTTTAAATTTCAAACAATTTTCCCATCCAATTGACACTTGGCAACAATGCAAGTATAAAACAACGTGTCAAAAATTAGTGTACAAATAGTAAAGTTCAATCGGTAAGAACCTTGGTACATGTACACTATGGTGTACATTTTAGCTTAAACTTTTCCACGTGACATTACCCTGTTGGACAATTTAAATTTCAAAATATTTTCCCATCTAGTTGACCCTTGAAAACAATGCAAGTGTTAAACGTGTCAAAAATTAGTGGACAAATAGCAGAATTCAATCGGTAAGAACCTTGCTACTTGTACACTATGGTGTACATTCTAGTTTACACTTTGCCACGTGACGTAACCCTATTGGATAGTTTAAATTTCAAACAGTTTTCCCATCCAATCCACACTTGAAAACAATGCAAGTGTTAAACAACGTGTCAAAAATCAATGTACAAATAGCAAAGTTCAATCAGTAAGTGTAGAACCCAAAATAATTCTAGATACTTTAGTGGCACTAAGACATGAATATGGGATGACTAAAGTATACTTCAAAATTTTAGTCTCATTTGAGACCCATTTTCGACATAGGAAACATTTGATTTGGAAGTGAAATCTAAATAAAACTTGTAGCTCTTTGAGTTAGCTTTCCGACGCACTTTGAATTTCCTCAATCGGATATTGGGAGAAGAAGTTATAATAGAAACACTGAAGGCTGTGCATTGTCAACCGGACTACAACCGGTCGACCCAAACTGCCTGAAATAAAAATTCTCGTTTTTCTCTAGAATTTAAATATTTATTTTCATCAATTATTTTCTGAAAGGGCCACCCACATTTTTGGCAATAAAAACCCCACTAAATTGAAGCATTTAACCTCAAACTTAAATGGTACCCATGTTTTCTCTCTTAAATGAAATTTGACCCTTCATTTGCTTTAAGTTATGGGATATTTACCTATAAATAGAGACCTTATTTCACTCATTTTGTCTGACACCAAAAGCAAGAGCTTTTACATACTAAAGAAAGAGTTTCCAAGAGAGAAAAAGAGAGGGAGGAAAACTATTTTTCCCAGAAGTTTAAGAAGTGTTTTCAAGCATCAATTCTCAACGGTTTTCAAACATCCAAGGAGTGCATTTCTTTCAACATTCAAGTTTCATCCAAGTTTTCAATCCAAGTTTTCAAAGTTTCAAAAGCATCAATCAAGGTAGGTAGAGGTGCAATGTGTTTAATCGTGTTAAGTTATAAGTTTCGATTCATGTTAATGTTTGTATGTCAAATGGTACTCCGGTACGGCATATCCCTCTATGTTAATGGTTTTATGTCAAATGGTACTCCGGTACGGTATACTTCTCTATGCTGAAGAAATGTTCGTATGTCAAATGGTGCCCTCGAGTACGGCATACCCCTTCATGTCAAATGGTGCCTCTGGGTACGGCATGTATGAAAAGTTATAAAGTTAATGTTTTGAAATGTATAGCTTGATCACGAATGCACCTATGGCACCTATTGAGTTTTTCAACTCACGGGTTTAATCTCATCTCTACAGATTGAAGGAATTCTACCTCGTACATGGATGGAGGAGAAGATGGAGAGTGATGCAACGAGCCCATGGAAATCCGGTGAATAAGTGATTTGGATTTATTTTTATGA
>NW_019242538.1:93839-97730 GCF_002742605.1 Olea europaea var. sylvestris | reverse complement strand
TTTTTTTTTCAAACCTTTATTTTCTTTTTCAATAATTTCAGCTGCAAAGGTAATCGTATTAGAGATTGCAACAAATTCAGACAAATGTTCAAGCTGAAAAGACCTTTTTCTACACCTTTCAATACCCTCATGCCAACCAGATTCTCCATATGGAAAAAGTAATGGATACTGCAAAGGATCATAACAACCGTAATAATAATGAATTTTATGTGAATCATCAGAATTATCATATATAATAATATCATGAAGACGATGATTAGCGTTCTTATCATTTTCTACGCATACAGCAACTACCTGAGATGCTGTATGAGTATTAAAAACTCTTATATCAAGTCATGAATCACATCTTATGTGTATTCGGTAGTCTTGCAAATTAGTCATATTACTTAACGATTGGAAAAATGTACTATATGGATTAACCTTCAAGATTTTAATTAAAGTACTTAAAATACATTAGACAAAATTCTCTGAAATTTACATATGATTTTCAAGTTCATTATCTGTATCATAAAAATATAACTGTATATAAGGAGGTATACTATTCTGTGGAACGAGTTCATTTACATAATGATATACTTGTCTTTGAACTCTAAATGTGTAAATACCTCTGTATGCTTTAAAGAGTTCTTTGTCATATTTTACACCAAATGAAGTAAAAACAAAATCGTTATTAAATCCTCATACAATTTTCTTAAATTCCATGCATTTAGGTTCTTTAGAAGTGAATAAATTGTATAGTCCATTCGGTGAATTAGGCATAGAGATATGAACTTTTCCATCAGAACAATAAAAATCTTTACTTTCTCTATGAAATCTTTTTGCACCTTAATGTTTACAATTGTTGCGTATCGGTAATACATATGCAGTTGTTGCTATATCTAATTCATTAAATTTACTTCTAATGTATGATTAGAAATATTAGGTATCTTTTCATTTGAAGTAGAAGTATCGAAATCATCATCCATTATACATTGTTGCATTTCTACAACATTAAAATTATTATTCTCAGATGACATAGGATAAGTTATCCTCTTACGACGATCGTTGCAACCATTTCCAAGTCGATTTCGTCTATCTCTTTGCCTTTGGTTTTCTTATTCATGATGACGCATTGTTTCAAACTTCATACAACCAATTACTCCATTACATGTATTTGAAGCATCAATAATAAGAATAAGACAATTTATGGAATACTTCAAGCCCAAACTAACAGACAGGAACTGAAAAAATTAAAGAAGACTATTAGCACATTTACATTTTAAAGTAAAACAAAAGTATCTACATCAAAATGTTTAAACCATATTAACTTACTTACAATATATAAGAACATAAATTAACATAGCATAAATTACACTTTAATAAAAGTACAAAAGATAAACATTCAAACTAAACTAATAAGAAATTTAAGAGCTACTATTATACTTTATATTCTAATGTTTAATAATCTTATTTAGTANTGTAGAAAGATATACGTAATCAATAATTGCTCAATCTCTTTTGCAGAAAGTATTATTTGAAGGATTTGTAAAAATAAATAAATGTTTTTTTCTACAATTTTTTCATGTTTTCTATAAAATGTAGAAAAATAATAATTGATTTGTCACGTAAATATTTATACAATGTATTCTCAATGAACAAATATGTTTTTATAAAATATATAATAAGGGAAAAAAACTCATGAATAACATTAATTGTAATATTTGCCTCCAAAGTTCCAAATTATATGAAGCTAATAAAAAAGAAAAAATACAAACTATAAATAGAGCTTACATTTTAGATATTAGAGGCAATGAATTCAACAACAGCACTATCCCAATTACGATTTCCCACAACGATGACTTTAAAATGTCCTGTTGTTGAATTAAAGTAAGTGTAAAAAATGTAAACAAACATCATAAAACCTGAAATGTTTCAAAGCTAAATTAGTTACAGAAAAAAATTTAACAGTAACTATAGCAAAAAAAAATGATTAACTTATTTTTAATAATAAGTGACTAAGATATGTGAATAATACTTACAAATAAGTTAAAGTTCTACACATGTATGAATGATAGAATTTCTTTGTACACAACGTTCTTAGTACATGTATTGTGTGAATATTCAATATTTGATGGTTTCAGTAAAACGTTTAAAGATTTGCTTGTTTTAGCTCTTGACAATGCTACATAAAGTTGACCATGACAAAAAATTGGTTCAGGAAGATATAGATCAACGAAATCAAGTGTTTGACCTTGTGCTTTATTTATAGTCATTGCAAAGCATGATCAATCGGGAATTGAGTTCTTTTAAATTGAATTGAAGTTTGATCACTTTACAGAGGTATGAAAGGAATTCTTGGCAAGAAAACACGTTTTCCAGAATTACGAGGATAATTTATTTTAAGGTTCAATTCATGTGGTGGAATCCCATTCAAAGTCAAAGTATTCAAGAAATCTTCTTGTAAGCTTTGTTCCGATTTATCAATTGTTTTATCAAAGCTATAATATGTGTAAATTTCATCGGGAATCTGATCAAGTAAAATTTTGTTAATATGATCGACACATTCATTTTTTGGGGTAAGAATAACTCGGTTTCTTATCGTATGTAAATTATCCTTATATGTTTCTATCTTCGGAAAAACAAAATTTATTAAAATTTTTAAAGACGTAATTTCATCCTCATATGGTATAATTGTATTATTTGGAAGTTAAATGCAATTACAATTGTATTCTTTTTCTGTTCCATTTTCAATTCTAAGCAAATAGTTACAAAATGTAGGATCTTATTTTGCTCTTATATGTTTAACCAATTGTAAATGTGAATATAAAGGCCATAAATCAGAGAACACTAAACTAGTTTTTATTATGTCTTCCTTTTCCCCTCGGTATCACTGGTAAAACTTGGCGAAAATCTCCTCCTAGAACAACTACTTTTCCACCAAAAGGTAAACTACAATCAGTAATATCTTTCAGCATTTTATAAACTGCTTCAATGGCACAACGATTTACCGTAGGTGTTTCATCCCAAAGTATTAACTTCGACATCTTTAACANCCATAATTGAATCGTACTCAAATTGTTGCTCATTATTTAAACTTGTTGCATAAGCAAAACTTCTTTCTATATTCAAATTTGTTGTTTCTTCTGCAATCATTCTTCTTAACTTTTCATTTTCATCTATATTTACATTAGATGACACTATTTCATACTCATTTATGTTTTTACCAGATGATTCTAAAATAAAACTTATATCTTCTAAAGATCGTAGTTCAGCAACTTTTGAAGGTATATTTTCATGTACATAATCATCAATCTATAAAATTTGAATTTATCCCATAATAATTTTGGATTATTAGGGTTGCAAAGAATAAGAAGTGTAGCAAAAAGACGTCGTAGCATTTCGTAAACAATAGTTTCAGATAGACATTCTTCACAATGATTATCACCACTTAACAAACCATGTAACCTTGCTGCTTCTCTATATGTACTAATAGTTACTCCATTTAAAGTTCGTAAATCAATAAATGATGTTCGACCTCGAATGTGATTCAGAATAACACGTAAGAAATATCGTTCTCTTTCAGATGGATTCATTGTAACAATTCTTCCTATAATAACATGTTTTTTTTCTAGGAGTCCAAATCTTCTTATTTGAGTTCCAAACAAAATGTGTTGGGAAATTTCGATATAACAATGTTCGAGTAAATTCATTCATTTTATCTACTTAAAAAATTTTGTTAACATTTTTTTTGTATTTTCATTTTCAATAACAGTAGATAAATCATCATTATCGTCATATCTTACTTGTCGATGATTTTCAATATAAAGTTGTAAAGAATATACAATTGGATAAATTTCAGCCAATTAAATGAAAAAATTCTCCACATAGCTTTAGGTGGAGAAATCCATCTAG
>NW_019242538.1:45654-86269 GCF_002742605.1 Olea europaea var. sylvestris | reverse complement strand
TACGCATAGCCTGATTATCTTTTCCTACAATTCATGCTAGATTGTTATCTTAAGAAGTAAAATACAATACTATGTGGCTTCCTCGTGGATACATATAACCGCCCAAGATCCCTCTGTCATATTGAACTGTAAGGGGGCCAAAAGAAGAATGTTTCCAAAACAATCACCTATAGCAATTACCTACAATATAGAAACCTCTTCAATGGGCAACTGTTCTCCAAGATCTTCTCTTGCAACTGATAAGTGTATTTTCGCACACTTATTAGATACTTTAGCAAGTTCATTATTGATTAAAGGAGCGGATATCGACTCACGATTGGGTAATTTTGGCTTTTGTAAGTCATTAGCCACAAAAGGTAAGAGAATAAGACAAAAGGAAGTGAAAAATGACCAAAAGCATACTAAATTGTAATGTTGGGGACAAAAATGCAAAAGTGCCGAAATTTTAAGGACCTGGGGTTGCAATTTTGGATAGTGAAAGTGATATGAAATCAAAATTTGAGGACTAGATTGTACATGATCAAACTTGAAGGGTCTTGTGTCCAATTAAATGGAAGACTTGAGTGGAAAAAAATGAAGAAAGCCCATGCTCGCGCATAAGCTTATTATGTTATGCGCGGGGCCGTTGGTGATTTACTGAGACCAAAAGGATTTCACAGTGTGCTCACGCACCGCCTTGGGCGAATTTTTCATATTTCGCGTAAATTTTAGGACTTCTTCCACAATTTCACTATTTTAGCCATTTAAATACCGATTTGTTGGTAATTTTCTAGGGCTTCTCTGGCTAGGTATTCTCCCTCGTTCATTTTTCTTTTACTCTTCTTTTTCTTTCTTTCTTTTTTCTTCTTTTTCTATCCATTTTTCTTGATATTTTGGAAGTGAAATCAAGAGTACAAGAAGAATACACATTCAAGAAAGTGGAGAGATTTTGGAGAAATCAAGTTCAAGTCTTTCGCATCTTCAAAAAGCCAACAAAAATGGTTGTATCTTGAATCTTGTATTTTCTTCACTATTATCTTTTATTGACAATGTATTGTATAAAATATTCTCATTTTTATCATACATTTAACATGGGTTAAATATTTGTGTTGGGATTTATTGTAGTAACTTAACCTAGCGTTTAATTAATTTTAATATTTGCTCTTTAATATTTAGTTATTTATTTTAATGTGTTTTTACTATTTTTATTATTGCATTTTCATTTATGTGATCAATGAATGATCGTGTTTAGTGATTTGTACATCATTCGAGAGAGGATTGTGCATTTTAGACTAAATAGTAGAAATTCTAAGTTTGCGTAGAGGATAGAAATATACCCAACCTGAGGTGACCAAATGAGTTATTTTCATAAATATTTAATGCAATTGTTTGGTTTGAATGGACATAGAAATATAGTAGGTTAAACCAATCAATTTAGGATTAATTTCGCTCAAGAGAGGTAATTGACTAAAATTGAAAAATCGGGTCTAACATCGTAAATGAGTAACTTGTTAATTAGCTTTTGAAAAAATTAATTAGGCGACGATTAAGCGAAACCATGAATCTCAATCACGTTTGCTTCCAAAATTTCCAAGATTTTTATATTTTTCTTATTTTGTAGGTTTTTAGTTAGTTTCCTTATTTCAAAATCATATTTTTAATTGTATGTATATTTTTATTGTTAGAATTAAATTAATTAAGGTTGCGTAATCTAAAGTATACATTCCTCGAGGGATCGGCAATCCGAACTCAAAATGTCCACTTTATTACTTGAACGCGACTCGTACACTTAAGCTTGCACTTTTAGCGAACAACAACCATAGCTTGAGACGAGAAACAATTAGCTTTATCTTATTGTGGTAAGTTAAGACCTTCTAATTAAAGGACAAAAGGAAATGATGACTAAAAAAACACATTTAGATAGGAAGCTCTTTTGGCTCCAATAAATTTTCTTGATCCAACAAAGTATAACAACATGCTACTGTTTGCATAGTTTCCATTCCACGTAACACATTTAGATAGGAAGCTCTTTTGGATCCAATAAATTTTCTTGATCCAACAAAGTATAACAACATGCTACTGTTTGCATAGTTTCCATTCCACGTGGCCAAATAAGCGACGAGGGTGCCCTCATACGTATTTTTTGTTCACTTAGAAATAATCACTTCAAAATACACAAGATTTGAATATAGCTCATCACAAATCGACAGATAAGAAAATATTTTTCCAGAAAATAAAGAACCCTAAACTAAAGCATGAGAGAACTGTAAACTTGAACAAGTATGAAATCGACATACATCTGATCACTGGTGTCCCATATCTGTGGAAATTTTTAGGTCCTTTGAAAACTTTCAAAAGGCAAAGGAAAGAGTCTATTGCAGCTAGAGTTTTTTTGGAGGAATAATATTAGTCTCAAAAATGGCTAGGACAGTAAATCACTGAAGCAAAAAAAATCACTGAAAAAAAAAAAAAAAAAAGCATGAGAAGATTCAACAATTGTGGGTATAAGTGAAAAGACCACATTACCCTTTCGTTTGTCCAGATGAAAATTAATAGTGAAGGATGGATAAGGGTAAGATAGGAATAAAAAAGGCTTTACAAATTAACATTAAATGTTGGATTGGCTCTTTTAAGATAATAGGGATTAGTTAGGATGTTTATAAATGATTTAACACTATTATTTTCTATACGCCCCCAATTAATTGAAAATAAAGTTTGTTGACGTCAAAATTTGCAAAGCTAATTTTGAGCTAACCTTAAGAAAAATGGTGATTTATTGCTAAATCGGATCACGAAATATATAGAGAAGATGTGATCGGATTATGATTTTGTGTGTCTCATTTCTTTTTTTTTTCTTTTCTTTCTTCCTTTCTTTTAAAACTTCTACTCCATTAGTTATACATGGCTTTAGCCGAAATTACATTAAATCAGTCAAATCAGTTACAGTACCGAGTTCATTACTCGGGTCGTCGAATTCTCCTATGATTGGTCGACGAGGTTAGTGGCCATGTGTCAATGTTTTCTTCAAGTAATGATGACCTGCAAGGGGCTTGAGATTCCAGGCTTTGGATTGGTGGTTTTGGGCGGTGGTGACGTCGCTCCTGACAAGTGTATTGATTTGAGAGGTTGATCTGACAAAGGGTAATCATGATATCTACAGAGGTTACGGTGGGTCTAATCCGAGTTGTGGAAAATCCGAATTCACATCTGATTGAAATGGGCCCCGGACAAAGCTCATGAGAATGGAGTTCGTGGTCAACAGTTACCCCCAGGTGAGTTCTGCCGTAAGGGGGCTAACCTCCTCAATCGGTTCTTTTTCCAAGGAGTGTAATTATTGTAGTGCCAAGTGTTACTGTTTCAACAGGGATGAGTTGTACAGTACTTATGGTTGCTTCCTTGGGAAGCTCTTCGACAATAGGGCTTTTGGGCCATTGATCTTTTCCCTTCATTTTTCAATAGGCGGCCCAGATCCAAAACCTTTGGCCTTCTTCCCCTTTTTAAATTCCCATTTTCCTTTTCATTTAACCATTCCGAATACGTTTTTCCACCTTCGCTTAGTGAGGTCGCCTTTCAAGTTCCCAAGTATTCTTTCACTTTCCTCTCTTCGTCGATCCTGTTTGTATTTTCTTATGAGTTTGGACGAGTCTAGGGTATGTTCTTGGGGAAATCAACAGGAAGAGTCCGACCCTCCATCCTCTAGTTCGTCGTCTGCCTGTAGGGAAATTTTTACTCCTATTCCTATCTCAGTTGCTAACCCGGTTACCATAGCTCATCCTAGGGAAATGGAGTGGGAAAGGAAGAGCTTGGGAGTTGAAGAGGTAAGGTCTCGCGGGGGTAGTGAGGGAAATGACTTAGAAGAGTGGGGAGCCAATTCTTACAGGTCGATTGTAACGGGGGATATGCTAGCGAGCAGGCGTGGTAGGTACGGTATACCTAGCTCGGTGATAATGATTATTCCCGAATCTTCCGATCGAGCTGACAGGCCGTCCTTAGGATGTATAGCTTTGAATTTGGCCATTTTACAAGTCGACCTTAGACTCCTCATCTCTAGGGTTATCCGCAAATTTCTTTCCTTCTGGGGTATAGCTCCGACCTAGCTATGCCCCAATGGGTGGCAAACTTTAATTGCCACCCTGATTTTATGAGACCAATTAGGAAATCCCGAGCTCAGTGTCGAGCAGTTCAACTCCTTATTTACTTTCAAAGATGATGGGAGGACCTCTGGCTGGTGGTATACTAGTGTTAGACCGAGGACCGGCGATTTCCTAGTGCTGGACACTCCTTCCTCAATTAAGAAGTGGAAAGAGGAATTCTTCTACGTGTCGGAGGATTGGGAATTCTACCCTGCCGAAGTGGATAGGGAGGATGTTGTCCCCAAATTCTACCATGCCTTATGTAAGCAACACTTACTTTGATACTTAAGTTTGAGTTGATATTAGAGTGATGTTAACTATCCGTGCTCTTACTTTGCAGATTACAAGAAGGCTACCTTGACCAGGGATACGCAGAGGCGTGTTGAGGCCATAAGAGCTCTTCCCAAAAGACAGAGGTCGTGCAAATACGTGATTTTCGACTCGAATTTATTCAAGGCAGGCTTGATCCAGACAATTGCTTTGAGCAAGACCTCAGGCGCCCATCAGCATCAACTCCAGCTAGCCCAGGTAAAAGTACCCACTGCCTTCCTAAGCTCGCGTGATTTTTAACACAGCCATCAACTTATATGTATATTTTTTTTAGTCTACGGTCCGGAAATGTTGGGATACAAGGTAGCCAAGGAGGCAATGATAGCAGCAACAGTAGTGAAGGGAAAAAGGCCAGAGGCCTCAGTTCGGATAGAGAACCGATCTGAAGAAATTGAGGAAGAGGTCATGCCTTTGAAGAGGACCCGATCTGGTACTTCGACTGCACCTCCCATGCCGGAGTACGCTCCCCCTGCCCCATCAAGTCCTGCCCAGGAAGCCTCTCATTCTCTACCATCTCCCACTCCGGAGGCTATCCCAACTCTACCGTCGTCGAAGCCAGAGGTGCCAATCTCTACTGCTCCTTTCGTTACCATTGACAGCTCTTTCAGATCTCAGGAGATATGACCCGACCTGTAGAGGCTGAGTTTGGATGGATTACTGGGTCGCCGACCTAAGATACTGTTGGATTTCTTACAGGCTCCCTCCCTTCCAGGAAGACGATGGCTGCCCTGGCTCCTCCATTGCGTGACTCTGCCAATCTTTTGACTAGGGGCTGGAATCAGAGGGAGCAGGGTTGGCTGAGATGCCGCTTGGGGAGGCAATCGTCACTGCTCAGCTCCATAGCCACCGATCCATTTTGTATACGATGGCCGTGGCTGACAAGGTACCTCTATCCAGGCTCTTATACTTTGAATTTCACTGGTTTATACAATGTCTCGTGTCATACTGACTTCTTTGATTTTTGTTTAGCTGAAAGCCAAATGATGGAAGCCAAAGACCAAGTGCTGAGCCTCTACCAAGGCATGGAGAGGGAGAGAGCTCAACTTGCTGCTCGGGAGAAGGAGCATGAGGATAAATTAAATAGGATGGGGGAAGAGCTTAACTCTAGACTGGACTTGGAGAAGAAGCTGCAGGAGGAGAAGAGGTTCTGAAGACTTACCAGCCAGCGGGCTAAGGTGGAGAGAGCTCGGGTAGAAGAGTTGCGAGCTGTGGTGGCCGAGGAGCGTTCTCATACAATGGAGGCTATGGAGAAAGTAGAAGAGTCCAGTATGAGGACCAGGGAGGCAATGAAGAGGGCGGAAGAGGTAGAGGCTAAGGCCATCAAGGCTGTGGAGATTTGGAGAGAATATCCAGAGTTTGATGCCTTAGCCCAGGATGCCTACGTAGTGGTCTTAGAAGAGCTGATAAAACATATCTGGAGAAAGAGGTCGGACTTTGATGCCGCTTTCCTGGATAAGGCGTTGGGGGAGCAGAGAGAGGAGCTGCGGAGATTATTTGCTGCTGCGAGAGTTCAGATATCCCCGGCAGAACAAGATGTTAAGGGCAGTACCCCAGTCCCCCCAAGATCCTCTTTCTCATGGTCCCTCTTACGATAATTACTTTTTAATATTTTGGAATCTTTGTTTGGCATTTTGAGACATTTTTTGACTATTTGTAGTACACTATGATCTTCATTTGATATTTCGTGATGTTTTGTCTAGAAAGGATGAATTTTCTTGTTTTGCATGGTTTCTTTAGTAGGGATCTCGTTTTAAGTATGGCAATACTTCATGAACTTAGTTTGATATACATACGTACCGCCTTGCTTACCACCTTAGATCAGCCTGCGCACATGACCTATAGGATTCCTTAGGAGAAATTTTGTCTAAGTGTTGCAGCACATACAACCTTAGCTCGACCTGCGTATGGAGCAGGGCTTTGTAAAATTCTGACCAGATGCCGAATTGAATGTTCAAAATAAGGAGTCATTTTTATTGATATGGTTGACATTACAAGCAGGTTCACATGTCATGGACTCTTCATGTTCACTGGTGATATTGCCTAAGGTGTTCGGCGTTCTAGGGGTGGGGTAGAGGTCTACCCCCAGGTCTTTCAGTTCATACGTCCCTCTCGACAGGATCTTTGTTACCATATAGGGACCCTCCCAGTTCGGTCCTAGGCATCCGCTATCAGCCTCTCTCGTGGCGAGGGACACCTTTCGTAGAACTAGGGATCCCACTTCAAATTCTCTACTTCGTACTTTCTGGTTGTAATACTTAGCGTTTCGTTGCTTGCAAACTGTATTTTTGAGTTCAGCGTTGTTCCTCTTTTCTTCGACGAGGTCAAGTTTCGTACAAAGAGCCATATGGTTCTTTTCTTCGTCATAGGCAGTTATGAGAAGTGAGAGAATGCTGACCTACAGTGGGATCATAGCCTTCACACCAAAAACCAGTGAGAATGGGGTTTCTCCCGTACTTGTCCTTGTAGTGGTGCGATAAGACCACATCACACTAGTTCTTCGGCCCATCCCTCTTTAAACACATCAAGTTTTGCTTTCAATGTGTGTTTAATGATTTTGTTGATGGCCTCAACTTGGCCATTTGTCTATGGATGGTTCGAAGTTGAAAAATGTTTCATGATGCAGAACTCTTCGCAGAAGTTTGAAAGGCGGGCATTGTCTAACTGTTTTCCATTGTCGGTTACAATAGTGTGGGGTATGCTGAACCTACAAATGATGGATTTTCAAAGAAAGTTTGTCGTTTTTTGTTCGGTGGTCTTGGCAAGTGGCTCGACCTCGGCCCATTTAGTAAAGTAATCCACTGCAACGATTGTGAATTTCACACCTCCCCTTCCAGTGGGCATAGGTCTGATCATGTCGACCTCCATTTCATAAAGGGCCAAGGTACGTCATCGGGTTCAGTTCGCACGGTGGAGTGTTTATGATAAGGGCAAGATGATGGCACTTGTCGCATCTTTTGACAAATTCGAGGGTATCACGTCTTATTTCAAGCCAGAAATACCCTTGACGTATGATCTTGTGGGCCAAGGATTACCTACCGGAATGATTTCCACATATTTCCTCGTGAACGTCTCGCAAGGAGTATGGGGCTTCTTCTTCATTCAAGCATCTGAGCAAGGATGTAGATTATCCTCGCTTGTAGAGGACATCATCAATGAGTATGTATCTGGCCGACTTGATTCGGAGCTTTTTGGCTTCTACCGAGTTTTCGGGGCATTTCCCAAGTCTTCAGTTGTGTGATGATCTTGTCCTGCCAGGTTGGTTTGGGATCTATCATCATAAGGGACACTTCGGCCAATTCGGTGGTAGGTAGGGATATTCTTTCCTTGGGAATGCTATCGAATTCTTCAATTTCCTCACTAGTTGCTAGGTGAGCCAGGACATCAGAGTGACCATTCTGAGATTGGGAGATCTGCTTGATTTGGATGGTATTAAAGCTTTCGAGCTCTTTCCTTGCAACCCATAGGTAATTGTCCATTCTTTCTTCTTTCACCTGATACACGCCATTGATCTGATTCACGACTAGCTCGAAGTCACTATGTATGATTAGTCTGGGGATTCCCAACCCTGAGCCCATACTTACTCCGGCAATGAGAGCTTCGTATTCAGCTTCATTGTTTGATGCCTTGAAGTCAAACAGCGGAGCTTCACAGAATATGCGTTGCTCCGGGCTCATCAATACAATGCCAACCCCGAATCGTTCTTCGATAGATGACCCGTCAACATAAAGTTCCCAAGGTGTTTCTTTTGGCGATTCCTCGGTTGGCACGCTACGGAACTCAGAGATAAAGTCGACGAGTGCTTGGCCCTTGATGGAGAAATGGGGTGTGTACTTTATGTCGAATTGTGCGAGCTCCACCGCCCATTTTACCATCCGACCTGAAGTGTCGGGTCTTTGCAATGTTTGTCTCAATGAAGAGTTAGTGAGGACTTCGATGGAGTGTTCCAATAAATATGACCTCAGTTTTTATGCTGCCATCAACAAGATGAATGCCAATTTTTCTACGGGTAAATACCAGAGCTCGGCTTCGTGGAGCGCCTTGCTTACGTAGTAGACTGGGTGCTGAACGTTGGCCTCCTCCCAGGTCAGTATGGTACTAATGGCGTGTTTTGAAACAGATAGATATAGTTTCAGGACTTTGCCTGCCTTTGGTTTTAAGAGCAGTGGAGGCTGAACTAGCTGTCTCTTTAACTCGTTAAAGGCTTCCTGGCATTCCTCGGTCCATTCAAACTTCTTTTCTCCTCGTAGTGTGTCGAAAAAGGGTTTGCATCGGTCTGTAGACTTAGAGACAAATCGGCTAAGGGCGGCGATCCTCCTGGTTAAACTTTACACCTCCTTAGCTTTGGTTGGAGGCTTCATTTGGATAACAGCTTGTATTTTTTCGGGATTTGTCTCGATTCCTCGGTTGTTTACAATGTAACCTAGGAACCTTCTAGAGCTGCCCCGAAGGCACATTTCCTTGGGTTCAACTTCATTACATATGTTCTCAGGATATCGAACATCTCAGCTAGGTGCCGATAGTGGTCTTTGGCCTTGGCGCTTTTGACCAACATGTCGTCAACATATACTTCCATTGTTTTTTCGATCTACTGGGAAAACATGGAGTTCACAAGTTGTTGATAGGTGGCCCCGAAGTTTTTGAGCCCAAAGGGCATTACTTTGTAGCAGTAAAGACCTCGGTCATTCACATATGAGGTATGTTCTTAATCTGGGCCGTACATTGGTATCTGATTGTAGCGGGAGTACGCATCCATGAAGCTGAGTGGTTCGTGTCCTGCAGTGGCATCCACCATTTGATATATTCTTGGTAGGGGAAAATTGTCTTTGGGGCATGCTTTGTTGAGGTTGGTGAAGTCTATGTATACCCTCCAATCTCTATTGTGTTTTTTCACAAGAACCGAGTTGGCGACCCACTTTGGATATTTTGCTTCTCGAAGGAAATCATTGTGCAACAGTTTCTGCACCTCCGTGTTGAGTGCTTTATATCTTTCGGGGTTCAGGGGCTGTCGTTTTTGTTGAGAGGTCTACTTGCAATTTGTGGCAGATAATTTTGCGGTCTATTCCTCTCATGTCCCCATGGAACCAGGCAAAGACATCAAGGTTCTGTCTAAGAAAAGCCACAATTTTACTTTGGGTGGAGGGTTGCAGCTCGCGCCTGACTTGGAGTTCTTTTGACGGATCGTCTGTACAAACTTGGACTCCTTCCAACTCTTCGACGGGTTTTCCTCCTTCGATTTTGATCCTCTGGTCTAGTGAACTGAGTTTGGAATCCCATACATGAGCCATATGCACTCTCGAGAGGATGCATTGACTGCGGTCGTAGGCTTTCAATTGACATGTATCGATGAGAGCCCTGTTTCCTTTGACTTCGTCCATACCATGGAAAGTGGGGAACTTAATTGAATAGTGGTATAATGACACCGCTGCTTTCAAATTGAATATCAATGGTTGCCCCATGACGACGTCATAAGGCGAGGAGTATCGAACGCCACAAACTCGGAGTTTATCTTTACTTGACGGTGTGCCGATCCGGACTCAACTTTGAGTTTGATCGATCCTTTGGTGAGGTCAGGGCTCCTCTTAGTCTAAGGACCATTTTGAGTATTGTCGTAAGAAGTTGGCAGGTATGCCCATCCACTTGAGGCTGTTGCTGAAGATAATGTTGAGAGCACTTCTCGTATCCACCAAGACTTTTGGGATGGTTACTTCGGCGATAGGTAATGAGATTACCAGGACTCCGAGGTAGGGATGTGGATCTACCTCTTTTTCATCAAAGAGTAACTGGTCATCCGTAGGTCACTTGAAATATTTCTCAATTATACCGATCTCAGAGAGATCCGCCACGATTGGTCTCTTCAGTCTGGCTTTCCCGACTCGCGTATTTTCCCTGCCCCTTAGCATGTTAACCTGAGGTTTGGGTAGGTAGATATTGCACGCTCTAGCCCCAGCTTGGTCTCCTCGAACTATCTCGATCCCGTGAGGGGTAGGGAACTTCATACAGTAATGATAGATTGATGTGGGGGCTTTTAGCTCGTACAATATGGGTCGTCCTAATATTGCATTGTAGTTAGATGGTAGATCGACTACCACTAAATTCGCCAGAATCCTTCTTTGACGAGGGGCTTCGCCCAGAGAACCCCTGCAGTTTTCTTGAGTATAGTTGAAGGTAGCGTTCTGATATTTCTATTTGCCTCAAAGTCCGTGAATATAGTATGTTGACCGAGCTCCCATTATCCACTAATGTCATGTGAACGTTCACGCCAGCAACTGGCATGGTAACCACCAGGGGGATTCCTTGAGAATCTTCTTCCGTGAACCAAAACTATTCATAGTCTGTGCCGATCTGAGGGTTTGATCTTCATAGTTGGGCACGATCCGAAATTTTTGAGCTTGTCTTCGTCTCGCCCTTCTAGATCCCTCAATATACTGGTATCTTTTGACCATCATTTTGATTTCGGCACGTGGGGGTGGATTACGATTGTGAACTGTCTGTTGAGCTCGCGTAGGAGGTCCCTGTAGCAATGGTTGCTACGAAGGAGGTCGATCCGCTTTTAGTTCGGCAACAAACTCCTGTAGCCAACCTCTTCGAATTAAGTACTCAATTTCCTCTTTCAATTCCCAACAGTTATCAATGTCATAAACCATCATCGTGTTATATCGACAGTATCATCCTTAGTGGTGTCGTGCTTGCCCGTTCTTCTGGATAACCGGCCTGCGGAATGCATCTTTTTCACTAGTTTGCATGAATACTTTTTCCAAGGAGGTTTGAGTGGGTGGTATTCTCGAAATTTATACGGCTGTGCCTTGTGACGTTCTCTTTCTCTCCTGTCCTTCTTTCTTTCGTGCTGAGGATTGTTATTCAGCTTTTTCTCTTTTGTCGTATTGCTAAGGTCGAGATCGCACCTGGCTTCCTCTTGATCAGAGGTTGCTTCTTCAGCACTTATGTATTTTTCAGCTTGGTTCAAGAACTCGTGATAGGTTCTTGGGCCGTCCTCGTGTATCGACTACCAGAATCTCGTTCTGGGCCTTAGCCCAGCCAGTACTGCCATGAGTTCGGCATCATCGAATATTTTTTCTACTTCCATGGATTGTTTGTTGAACCTGCTCGGGTAGTGGTTCACTCTTTCCTTGTTTGATACTTACTAACCGCTCCTTGGGAGTGGTTCTGGCTTTGGAACCCATGAACTGGGCTAAAAATGCTGTGGCCAGGTTGTTCCAATTTTTACTGACCTCTGGTGCAGTCTCCTGAACCACCTCTGAGCTTTGTCTCCCAGAGTTAGGGGAAATGCCCGGCACATGATGGCGTCGCTTGCCCCCTGCAGCTCCATCCACAAGGTGTACTTGTCAAGGTGGCTCAGGGGATCTCCATCTCCCTCGTACGCGGCCATCTGGGAAACCTTCAATTTTTTAGGCAATGGTTCCATGAGGACATCCTCAGTAAATGGGGAATGTCTCTTAGTGAGATAGTCTTTAGTGCCACCTTTATTTTTAGCCTCCAGCACAGCAATGTGCCTTTTCAGCGCTCTCAGCTCGGGTTCTGTCTGTTCCAAAGGAAGTTTAAGGTCGAAACCAACCTGTCCTCGCTTAGGGGTTAGCGAGTGTGGTCCCCAACCTGTCGAATACGCTGCCGGTCCTCCTTGTCGGAGGATCCTTACTTCTGACTTCGTCAGTTTGGCTTCTTGAGGATTCTCCTCTTGAAAAGTGGAGAGTCCTCCTGGTGGATGAC
This sequence comes from Olea europaea var. sylvestris, assembly GCF_002742605.1. NCBI lineage: Eukaryota > Viridiplantae > Streptophyta > Magnoliopsida > Lamiales > Oleaceae > Olea > Olea europaea. The sequence continues at coordinate 74,102 of NW_019242538.1, read as the reverse complement.
GTCTTGCCCTTGTCATTGCAGGGGATTCTACCTCAGTATGTGGTGGGGACAAGTGGGCTTGGCTCCGTTCCAATCATCCCACTGCATTTGTTAGTTTTTCTAGGGCTTCCCTCATAGCAATCATCTGTGGGTCTTGTCGTCGTGGAGAACTTAGTAGAGTATTGGTTTCATGAGCGTGGGTGTGAGATGGATTTCTAGAACTGGAGCTATGATTCATGGTTCTCGGGTTTTGTGGGGAGAGTGGGGTTATTTTTCACAATTGGGGCCCTTCCTCTAGTGCCAAACTGTTGACGTAAAAATTTGCAAAGCTAATTTTGAGCCAACTTTAGGAAAAAGGTTGATTTATTGCTAAATCGAATCATGAAATATACATAGAAGACGTGATCGGATTATGATTTTGTGTGTGTCTCCTTTCTTTCTTTCTTCCTTTCTTTACAAAACTTCTACTCCATTATTTATACATGGCTTTAGCTGAAATTACATCAAATCAGTCAAATAAGCTACAATACCGAGCTCGGAACTCAAGTCGTCGAATTCTCTGGTGATTGGTCGACGAGGCCAGTGGACAGGTGTCAATGTTTTCTCCAGGCAATGATGACCTGTAAGGGGCTTGAGATTCCGGGCTTTGGATTTGTGGTTTTGGGCGGTGGTGACGTCGCTCCTGACAAGTGTATTGATTTGAGATGTTGATGTGGTAATTATGATATTTTCAGAGGTTACGACGGGTCTAATCCGAGCTGCGGAAAATTTGAACTCACATATGATTGAAATGGGCCCCTCGAACAAATCTCATGAGATAGGAGTTCGGTGGTCAACAAAGTTCTTTACATTTCTGCTTAGAGAATATTATTACGCGTTATGTCCATATCACAATTCTTCCTATTATAGACAAAAAATTTTATCAGATTATTTAATAATTCAATTAGTCCACCACAATGCACTAAAATAAAAAATTAAAAATATTGAGAAGAAATGCGTAGTTTTAACCCTCATCTTAAATTGGTTATATTTAATAACGCAATTTGCTGATTGTCAATTTGATTGGAAAAAATCTCTCAGCATTAAAGTAAAGAATTAAGAAGCCAAAATAATGTACAAATGCATCATTATCCTCCCAAAAGATAATTTGAATAAGAAGTTCGAAAAATAGTTTATTTAGATGCATTTACTGACCAAAACGATCAACAATATCACAACACTAGTTTTAAAGGCTCCAATACGAATTGATATCTTAGGAGAATAATTTATTAGTATTATATATGATATATTTATGACACATCCGAAGTGTGATGAAATTCGTTTTTAATACAAAAATCTTCAAATGATAATGGAGCAATTAGCAAAAATGGTCCCATTGAGGAGGTATATACTCTGGATGAGTGTTTAAACATAACAAATTTTAAAACCCTAAAAAAAGTTCAGGTACCAGATATGTTGAAAACAAAGATATCTCAGTAAGTTATGTCATTATAAAGAAATAAACAGAATCCAAAATAAAAAATTATCGACAACACTTTTGTACATGATATACAACATTATATAGTAAGAAATCGAAATAAATGCATCGAAATATATTGATAAAAAAATGATTGACCAAATAAATGGACACAATACATGAAGTCTGAACACTTAAAGGTGTATACTTATGCGAAATGAAAAATGGAAAAAAGTAAAATCATAATATGAAATATACTACTCTTTATTAATAAATTTAGTGAAGACTTGTATAAATAGATAAATTATCTTGGGGTGGATGTAGTCACAAGTCTACATTTTATTAGTTTAACAATGCATGAAATTTGATATGCATATAATAAAGTTAATTATAGCCAACTTATATAGCATGGTTTTTTATGTTACCTTGAAAGATTTAATATACTTGAAGAATAATTCAATTGATATTATCATGAGGACGAGCACATATGCGTTGTACTCTTTTTTCTTGACCAAGGTTTTGTTCCATTGCATTTTTATAGCAAAGTTTTTAACTAGATAACTTTTGTAGCGTATTTAAAATATTATTGTACCATTTTTTCTTCATTAAAATTTTTTCCACAGGATTTTTCCTAATAAGTTTCTAACGAGGCATATTTTTTATATAATGAATGTCCATAACATACAAGATATTTACCCTAATAATAACTCTTATATATACAAGACTATTGAAAAGAAACAACAAGAGCTATTTTTCGAGTCATCATGTTACTACAGTCATCAAGTTTTGTTTCACTGAATTTTCTTGAAAACATTGATATAAAAGACATCAACGTTGAAGACATTGACATACAAGGCAAGGATCGTTTGATACAAAAATTGAAATCAGTGGTTGTACTCTTTTTCTTCAATCAAGTTTTGTTCTGTTGGATTTTCTTGACAAAATTTTAACTAGGCAGCATTTTACAACTCCAAATTATTTGTACTCTTTTTCATATGTTGGAATTTTTGTCCATCAAATTTTTTGCCAAACAATATTTCAATGAGATAACTATTGTGAAAATTGTCGTTCAAGATGAAGTTTTGTAAATATAGTAATAGTTATGAATGACTTTTATACACTTATAGTTCTAGTCAATATAATTGTTGTATCTTTTGTAATTCTAATTCTTCTCTATAAATATGAGTATTTAATTTTTAATAAAATATATAAGTCTATTTACTTTTATTCCCTTTATCTTTCTAATGAATAATAGGTACTGTGTTGTTTGCAATATTCCATTTGATTTTAGGCTTATCTCTAAAGGACCCTCCCCATCATTTCTGGTGGAAAATATGTTTAATTAAAGCTATACATTGCCTATCAATCTTCGAATATGAATCGTGATTGCCACTACTTTCTCTGTTTATCGAGTCCTGGGAGTTTTGGTCTCCTCCAAGTTTCATAGTCTCACGATTCTTCTAATTGAACTCAAACACTGCTATATAATCCATTCCTCACTGCAAAAATCTCCATTGCCTTCATCTTTCCTTTCATTTCTCAGATTCTCATTAATTTGTTAAAGTAAAAAGAAGGAATTTGTAGCCAAAAAACTGAGATCATGCTGAAAAGCCATAAGCACAAGTTTAAGCCTGAAAATCCATGGTTTCTGGCCATGGCTATGGTGGTATTGATCAGCAGCGCGTTGCTTATTGCTTCATTTTTAAGAGGAAATGCTTCTTCTATAGTATTTTGTAATGGTGGTCCACGGCGGCCGGCCAACGCCGCGAACGGGACGGAGCTCCAGCTTGAGGCCATTCTCCATTACGCGACTTCGAAAGTGATCCCACAGCAAACAATTGATGAGATCAGACTCTCTTACGACGTTCTCAGATCTCTTTCTCCCTGCAATTTCCTCGTGTTCGGACTGGGTCACGATTCCCTCATGTGGGCTTCTTTCAACCCTCGCGGAACCACCTTATTCCTCGAGGAGGATCCTAAGTGGGTCCAGACCGTACTAAAAAACGCCCCTGGCCTCCACGCCAACACTGTCAACTACCGCACCAAGCTCTCCCACGCCAACGACCTCCTCTCGCACTACCGCAATGAACGGGACTGTTCGCCGACAAAATCTTTCATCCGCGGTAATAGCAGATGCAAATTAGCACTGAATATGCTACAGGACGAGGTGTACGATAAGGAGTGGGACATTATAATGATTGACGCGCCGCGTGGGTATTTCCCAGAAGCGCCGGGGAGGATGGCAGCTATCTACTCCGCCGCCGTGATGGCAAGGAATAGGAAAAGTCCCGGCGTTACCCACGTGTACTTGCATGACGTGGAGCGCAAGGTGGAGAAGGTTTACGCAAAAACCTTCTTGTGTAAGAAGAATCTGGTGAAGGCTGTGGGGAGGCTATGGCATTTCGAGATTCCACCAACTACTACCATGAACAGTACATTTTGCTAGAATGCGCCCCCAGTGCTCATGTTATCATGTGGGGATTAGTACTTCCTTTCCGACAGTCCCCACTTTCCCGTGATTACAGATTACTCGAAATTCATTAGCAAGTCGGCGTTTCGTTTACATTAAAGTAAAGTTTTTAGTATATTTTAATAAAAATTAATAAAAATGTTTGAATAAAAAGTATAAAAATTAGAGTCTAATGAAGGATGTAGTTAAAAATAACTTTGAAAAAAAATGGAGACAAAAAAATTTAGGGGGTATTTGAGGGCAATTTTTACGTAAAAATGCATTTTAGAATGGTAATTTGATGGGAAGTGTGTGATTGAAAAATAAGAATTTTTTTTTATTTATATGTAATAGTATTTTAATAAAAAATGTGTGGTTGAAAAGAAGACAGAAAAAAGTACATTTTGAAAAAAATGAGCACCAAACGGGAACTTAATATCAATCTTGCTATCTGTACAGGCCACACACATTATACGGGGTGGGATAATTTTTTTCTTTAAAATAATCATCCACTCTCCTCACCCAGCATGTGAGGGGACCTGTATATCCGGCATTATTCTTTTAATATAGAATAGAGTATTCGATATTGCCTTTTCTTTGACGAATCCCGATGAGTTGTTATATTTAAAATTGAATCTTGCAATAATTTTGTACTAAACTTTCACCCACACGACATGGGCTATTTTCGATTAATTTGAGTGTGTGTGCGTTTTCTTTTTTCTTTTTTTCCTGTAGGTGAGCAGTTTACTACTTCGCACAAATCCTTGCTTAGCGGGAAAGGGATTATTTGGGGGACTCTTCAACAATAAACAGTCGCATTCTCAAACAAATTTGAGTGTTGTTAATTTATTGGTAACTAGTGTTACTTTCACATTCCAGCTCATTTCTTACAATTCATTGTCGTATTGTTGTCATTTACCTTGGAATGTGATTTCTCAACTGTTCCTGATTATATTTCACATCAAAGGGGCTTCTGAACGTAACTTACCATCTTAGTTTCACAGGTTAATTATTTGAATGGTTATTGAACTTTATCCAGTGTTATTATTTCATAATTGAATTTAAAAATACATCGCAATGGTTACTGAATCATACACTATGTTACTTATTCATCACTCAAGTGGGAAATCTGTTAGGTACATCCATTACTAAATTATGCACTGTGTTGCATCGTATAACACTCCATCATTCAAGTCGATGCTGATTGTTGAATTTAATTTGAGTGGTGAATAGATAACACGGTGCATAGTTCAGTGATCACTGAGATACATTTTTAAGTTTAGTTATGAAGTGGTAATACTTTACAAAGTTCGGTGACCACTGAGATGCATTTATAAGTTCAGTTATTAAGTAGTAATACTTTACAAAGTTCAGTGACCATTCAAATAATTAACCCTAGTTTTATAGCGATCAACAAGAGAAAATGAAAAGTAATTTTTCGAATGTTTATCCTCTTCTGCATATTTTGCTAATATAACATTTGCTGTATGCTTGATGTTACAGCTATAACTAGAGCAGATTTGGATCGAAGAGTATAATGGATAAAAAATTTAGCTTTTATCTATTTATTTTTAATTGTACTTAGAGCATAACTATAACAGATGGCAACTAGGCTTAGCATCAGATTGCTGTGTCTCTAATTTCCAGAAAAATTACATGAACTGAGAAGAAGAAAATCTTTCTCATTCAACACTTTGATATAGAACAGTGCACATTAAATAATTACGCGGATGGTGGTGCAGTATCGAATGAGTTCTTCCTTACTAAGAGGCAAGTGATCTTCTCGGGTTGAGAATGCATATTATCAACGGTGCACAAGACAAAATCAGGCCGATGAAGTGCAAGTGTGAGACGGTTTTTCCCAACATCCAAACCCGTTGCATCAAGAAGAACGTGCCAAGAATTTCTATGTGCCTCTGATATCCAATGCATGGAGGAACGAGCTTCATTCACGCAAGCAGGGTAAGCAAAAAGCCCCTTTGGACTATATTTGCATTTTCTTCTGAAGTACTGGCTAAGCTGTGATCCTTTGATCCTTAAATCCAACCATGTTTCTGGTGCTGCAATAACCTTTGAATCCTTATTCCGTACCAATTCCCTTACACAATCACGCTCTTCTCCAAGAATTGTCAAGTAATAGTTTCCTCTGAAAAAGGGATAGGATTCCCCAATCATCATCATGGCTTCCTTGCTAGTATGGGTAAAAAGCACCAAATAATCCTCTTCTGTCAATCCACAATTCTGCAAGGCTCGATTTCGCACCTGTATTTCTGGGATGGAAATAAAATTCCCCTGGGAAGACCCCTTCTTAGCCAGGATATCAAGTAATTTGGAGGGCTCCAATTGAATTTTGCCCATATCTGAAGGAGAAGATGACTCCCTAACAGAATTCATCGGGGATTTTCGTCTGTCATCAGCCATGGATTCTGATGATTCATCATTGACAGAGAGACTATATAAATCGGTCTTGTCTCCTTCTTCAACAAGGCCATTGCAGTATTCTGGATACTTTGCAAAAACATACTGCTGCACATATTGCCTTTCGCTAGGTGTAATGGGGCCTGACCATCTCAGATCAAGACCATTAAGTGTTGATATGGCTTCTGCTACCAAGTGAGCAGGAATCACAGTATGTGCTTTCTGTTATTTAAGAAAATAATCCAATCAGAAACATAACTCTCATTCTAGTTACTAAATAAACACAATTAAAAGCATGTAATCAAATAAATGAAAGTGTCTAGGGGGAAGAGAGACATTCTTTTTATTTTTTTTAAATGACTCAAGTATCCAAACTTCGCCGATTAAACTTGAGTGGCGGCGGCCTCCCCCCTGGTTTGCCACCTTTATAAATCGGATGCGATCATAGTTTATACACATTTCGACTGAATATTCGAGGAGCTATTCCCTCCCTGTAGACCCCCTATATGAAAAGACTCATTATAATTTTGCGGTCTATTCCTCTCATGTCCCCATGGAACCAGGCAAAGACATCAAGGTTCTGTCTAAGAAAAGCCACAATTTTACTTTGGGTGGAGGGTTGCAGCTCGCGCCTGACTTGGAGTTCTTTTGACGGATCGTCTGTACAAACTTGGACTCCTTCCAACTCTTCGACGGGTTTTCCTCCTTCGATTTTGATCCTCTGGTCTAGTGAACTGAGTTTGGAATCCCATACATGAGCCATATGCACTCTAGAGAGGATGCATTGACTGCGGTCGTAGGCTTTCAATTGACATGTATCGATGAGAGCCCTGTTTCCTTTGACTTCGTCCATACCATGGAAAGTGGGGAACTTAATTGAATAGTGGTATAATGACACCGCTGCTTTCAAATTGAATATCAATGGTTGCCCCATGACGACGTCATAAGGCGAGGAGTATCGAACGCCACAAACTCGGAGTTTATCTTTACTTGACGGTGTGCCGATCCGGACTCAACTTTGAGTTTGATCGATCCTTTGGTGAGGTCAGGGCTCCTCTTAGTCTAAGGACCATTTTGAGTATTGTCGTAAGAAGTTGGCAGGTATGCCCATCCACTTGAGGCTGTTGCCGAAGATAATGTTGAGAGCACTTCTCGTATCCACCAAGACTTTTGGGATGGTTACTTCGGCGATAGGTAATGAGATTACCAGGACTCCGAGGTAGGGATGTGGATCTACCTCTTTTTCATCAAAGAGTAACTGGTCATCCGTAGGTCACTTGAAATATTTCTCAATTATACCGATCTCAGAGAGATCCGCCACGATTGGTCTCTTCAGTCTGGCTTTCCCGACTCGCGTATTTGCCCTGCCCCTTAGCATGTTAACCTGAGGTTTGGGTAGGTAGATATTGCAAGCTCTAGCCCCAGCTTGGTCTCCTCGAACTATCTCGATCCCGTGAGGGGTAGGGAACTTCATACAGTAATGATAGATTGATGTGGGGGCTTTTAGCTCGTACAATATGGGTCGTCCTAATATTGCATTGTAGTTAGATGGTAGATCGACTACCACTAAATTCGCCAGAATCCTTCTTTGACGAGGGGCTTCGCCCAGAGAACCCCTGCAGTTTTCTTGAGTATAGTTGAAGGTAGCGTTCTGATATTTCTATTTGCCTCAAAGTCCGTGAATATAGTATGTTGACCGAGCTCCCATTATCCACTAATGTCATGTGAACGTTCACGCCAGCAACTGGCATGGTAACCACCAGGGGGATTCCTTGAGAATTTTCTTCCGTGAACCAAAACTATTCATGGTCTGTGCCGATCTGAGGGTTTGATCTTCATAGTTGGGCACGATCCGAAATTTTTGAGCTTGTCTTCGTCTCGCCCTTCTAGATCCCTCAATATACTGGTATCTTTTGACCATCATTTTGATTTCGGCACGTGGGGGTGGATTACGATTGTGAACTGTCTGTTGAGCTCGCGTAGGAGGTCCCTGTAGCAATGGTTGCTACGAAGGAGGTCGATCCGCTTTTAGTTCGGCAACAAACTCCTGTAGCCAACCTCTTCGAATTAAGTACTCAATTTCCTCTTTCAATTCCCAACAGTTATCAATGTCATAAACCATCATCGTGTTATATCGACAGTATCATCCTTAGTGGTGTCGTGCTTGCCCGTTCTTCTGGATAACCGGCCTGCGGAATGCATCTTTTTCACTAGTTTGCATGAATACTTTTTCCAAGGAGGTTTGAGTGGGTGGTATTCTCGAAATTTATACGGCTGTGCCTTGTGACGTTCTCTTTCTCTCCTGTCCTTCTTTCTTTCGTGCTGAGGATTGTTATTCAGCTTTTTCTCTTTTGTCGTATTGCTAAGGTCGAGATCGCACCTGGCTTCCTCTTGATCAGAGGTTGCTTCTTCAGCACTTATGTATTTTTCAGCTTGGTTCAAGAACTCGTGATAGGTTCTTGGGCCGTCCTCGTGTATCGACTACCAGAATCTCGTTCTGGGCCTTAGCCCAGCCAGTACTGCCATGAGTTCGGCATCATCGAATATTTTTTCTACTTCCATGGATTGTTTGTTGAACCTGCTCGGGTAGTGGTTCACTCTTTCCTTGTTTGATACTTACTAACCGCTCCTTGGGAGTGGTTCTGGCTTTGGAACCCATGAACTGGGCTAAAAATGCTGTGGCCAGGTCGTTCCAATTTTTACTGACCTCTGGTGCAGTCTCCTGAACCACCTCTGAGCTTTGTCTCCCAGAGTTAGGGGAAATGCCCGGCACATGATGGCGTCGCTTGCCCCCTGCAGCTCCATCCACGAGGTGTACTTGTCAAGGTGGCTCAGGGGATCTCCATCTCCCTCGTACGCGGCCATCTGGGGAACCTTCAATTTTTTAGGCAATGGTTCCATGAGGACATCCTCAGTAAATGGGGAATGTCTCTTAGTGAGATAGTCTTTAGTGCCACCTTTATTTTTAGCCTCCAGCACAGCAATGTGCCTTTTCAGCGCTCTCAGCTCGGGTTCTGTCTGTTCCAAAGGAAGTTTAAGGTCGAAACCAACCTGTCCTCGCTTAGGGGTTAGCGAGTGTGGTGAACCTTCAATTTTTTAGGCAATGGTTCCATGAGGACATCCTCAGTAAATGGGGAATGTCTCTTAGTGAGATAGTCTTTAGTGCCACCTTTATTTTTAGCCTCCAGCACAGCAATGTGCCTTTTCAGCGCTCTCAGCTCGGGTTCTGTCTGTTCCAAAGGAAGTTTAAGGTCGAAACCAACCTGTCCTCGCTTAGGGGTTAGCGAGTGTGGTCCCCAACCTGTCGAATACGCTGCCGGTCCTCCTTGTCGGAGGATCCTTACTTCTGACTTCGTCAGTTTGGCTTCTTGAGGATTCTCCTCTTGAAAAGTGGAGAGTCCTCCTGGTGGATGACGTCTTGCCCTTGTCATTGCAGGGGATTCTACCTCAGTATGTGGTGGGGACAAGTGGGCTTGGCTCCGTTCCAATCATCCCACTGCATTTGTTAGTTTTTCTAGGGCTTCCCTCATAGCAATCATCTGTGGGTCTTGTCGTCGTGGAGAACTTAGTAGAGTATTGGTTTCATGAGGGTGGGTGTGAGATGGATTTCTAGAACTGGAGCTATGATTCATGGTTCTCGGGTTTTGTGGGGAGAGTGGGGTTATTTTTCACAATTGGGGCCCTTCCTCTAGTGCCAAACTGTTGACGTAAAAATTTGCAAAGCTAATTTTGAGCCAACTTTAGGAAAAAGGTTGATTTATTGCTAAATCGAATCATGAAATATACATAGAAGACGTGATCGGATTATGATTTTGTGTGTGTCTCCTTTCTTTCTTTCTTCCTTTCTTTACAAAACTTCTACTCCATTATTTATACATGGCTTTAGCTGAAATTACATCAAATCAGTCAAATAAGCTACAATACCGAGCTCGGAACTCAAGTCGTCGAATTCTCTGGTGATTGGTCGACGAGGCCAGTGGACAGGTGTCAATGTTTTCTCCAGGCAATGATGACCTGTAAGGGGCTTGAGATTCCGGGCTTTGGATTTGTGGTTTTGGGCGGTGGTGACGTCGCTCCTGACAAGTGTATTGATTTGAGATGTTGATGTGGTAATTATGATATTTTCAGAGGTTACGACGGGTCTAATCCGAGCTGCGGAAAATTTGAACTCACATATGATTGAAATGGGCCCCTCGAACAAATCTCATGAGATAGGAGTTCGGTGGTCAACAAAGTTCTTTACATTTCTGCTTAGAGAATATTATTACGCGTTATGTCCATATCACAATTCTTCCTATTATAGACAAAAAATTTTATCAGATTATTTAATAATTCAATTAGTCCACCACAATGCACTAAAATAAAAAATTAAAAATATTGAGAAGAAATGCGTAGTTTTAACCCTCATCTTAAATTGGTTATATTTAATAACGCAATTTGCTGATTGTCAATTTGATTGGAAAAAATCTCTCAGCATTAAAGTAAAGAATTAAGAAGCCAAAATAATGTACAAATGCATCATTATCCTCCCAAAAGATAATTTGAATAAGAAGTTCGAAAAATAGTTTATTTAGATGCATTTACTGACCAAAACGATCAACAATATCACAACACTAGTTTTAAAGGCTCCAATACGAATTGATATCTTAGGAGAATAATTTATTAGTATTATATATGATATATTTATGACACATCCGAAGTGTGATGAAATTCGTTTTTAATACAAAAATCTTCAAATGATAATGGAGCAATTAGCAAAAATGGTCCCATTGAGGAGGTATATACTCTGGATGAGTGTTTAAACATAACAAATTTTAAAACCCTAAAAAAAGTTCAGGTACCAGATATGTTGAAAACAAAGATATCTCAGTAAGTTATGTCATTATAAAGAAATAAACAGAATCCAAAATAAAAAATTATCGACAACACTTTTGTACATGATATACAACATTATATAGTAAGAAATCGAAATAAATGCATCGAAATATATTGATAAAAAAATGATTGACCAAATAAATGGACACAATACATGAAGTCTGAACACTTAAAGGTGTATACTTATGCGAAATGAAAAATGGAAAAAAGTAAAATCATAATATGAAATATACTACTCTTTATTAATAAATTTAGTGAAGACTTGTATAAATAGATAAATTATCATGGGGTGGATGTAGTCACAAGTCTACATTTTATTAGTTTAACAATGCATGAAATTTGATATGCATATAATAAAGTTAATTATAGCCAACTTATATAGCATGGTTTTTTATGTTACCTTGAAAGATTTAATATACTTGAAGAATAATTCAATTGATATTATCATGAGGACGAGCACATATGCGTTGTACTCTTTTTTCTTGACCAAGGTTTTGTTCCATTGCATTTTTATAGCAAAGTTTTTAACTAGATAACTTTTGTAGCGTATTTAAAATATTATTGTACCATTTTTTCTTCATTAAAATTTTTTCCACAGGATTTTTCCTAATAAGTTTCTAACGAGGCATATTTTTTATATAATGAATGTCCATAACATACAAGATATTTACCCTAATAATAACTCTTATATGTACAAGACTATTGAAAAGAAACAACAAGAGCTATTTTTCAAGTCATCATGTTACTACAGTCATCAAGTTTTGTTTCACTGAATTTTCTTGAAAACATTGATATAAAAGACATCAACGTTGAAGACATTGACATACAAGGCAAGGATCGTTTGATACAAAAATTGAAATCAGTGGTTGTACTCTTTTTCTTCAATCAAGTTTTGTTCTGTTGGATTTTCTTGACAAAATTTTAACTAGGCAGCATTTTACAACTCCAAATTATTTGTACTCTTTTTCATATGTTGGAATTTTTGTCCATCAAATTTTTTGCCAAACAATATTTCAATGAGATAACTATTGTGAAAATTGTCGTTCAAGATGAAGTTTTGTAAATATAGTAATAGTTATGAATGACTTTTATACACTTATAGTTCTAGTCAATATAACTGTTGTATCTTTTGTAATTCTAATTCTTCTCTATAAATATGAGTATTTAATTTTTAATAAAATATATAAGTCTATTTACTTTTATTCCCTTTATCTTTCTAATGAATAATAGGTACTGTGTTGTTTGCAATATTCCATTTGATTTTAGGCTTATCTCTAAAGGACCCTCCCCATCATTTCTGGTGGAAAATATGTTTAATTAAAGCTATACATTGCCTATCAATCTTCGAATATGAATCGTGATTGCCACTACTTTCTCTGTTTATCGAGTCCTGGGAGTTTTGGTCTCCTCCAAGTTTCATAGTCTCACGATTCTTCTAATTGAACTCAAACACTGCTATATAATCCATTCCTCACTGCAAAAATCTCCATTGCCTTCATCTTTCCTTTCATTTCTCAGATTCTCATTAATTTGTTAAAGTAAAAAGAAGGAATTTGTAGCCAAAAAACTGAGATCATGCTGAAAAGCCATAAGCACAAGTTTAAGCCTGAAAATCCATGGTTTCTGGCCATGGCTATGGTGGTATTGATCAGCAGCGCGTTGCTTATTGCTTCATTTTTAAGAGGAAATGCTTCTTCTATAGTATTTTGTAATGGTGGTCCACGGCGGCCGGCCAACGCCGCGAACGGGACGGAGCTCCAGCTTGAGGCCATTCTCCATTACGCGACTTCGAAAGTGATCCCACAGCAAACAATTGATGAGATCAGACTCTCTTACGACGTTCTCAGATCTCTTTCTCCCTGCAATTTCCTCGTGTTCGGACTGGGTCACGATTCCCTCATGTGGGCTTCTTTCAACCCTCGCGGAACCACCTTATTCCTCGAGGAGGATCCTAAGTGGGTCCAGACCGTACTAAAAAACGCCCCTGGCCTCCACGCCAACACTGTCAACTACCGCACCAAGCTCTCCCACGCCAACGACCTCCTCTCGCACTACCGCAATGAACGGGACTGTTCGCCGACAAAATCTTTCATCCGCGGTAATAGCAGATGCAAATTAGCACTGAATGTGCTACAGGACGAGGTGTACGATAAGGAGTGGGACATTATAATGATTGACGCGCCGCGTGGGTATTTCCCAGAAGCGCCGGGGAGGATGGCAGCTATCTACTCCGCCGCCGTGATGGCAAGGAATAGGAAAAGTCCCGGCGTTACCCACGTGTACTTGCATGACGTGGAGCGCAAGGTGGAGAAGGTTTACGCAAAAACCTTCTTGTGTAAGAAGAATCTGGTGAAGGCTGTGGGGAGGCTATGGCATTTCGAGATTCCACCAACTACTACCATGAACAGTACATTTTGCTAGAATGCGCCCCCAGTGCTCATGTTATCATGTGGGGATTATTACTTCCTTTCCGACAGTCCCCACTTTCCCGTGATTACAGATTACTCGAAATTCATTAGTAAGTCGGCGTTTCGTTTACATTAAAGTAAAGTTTTTAGTATATTTTAATAAAAATTAATAAAAATGTTTGAATAAAAAGTATAAAAATTAGAGTCTAATGAAGGATGTAGTTAAAAATAACTTTGAAAAAAAATGGAGACAAAAAAATTTAGGGGGTATTTGAGGGCAATTTTTACGTAAAAATGCATTTTAGAATGGTAATTTGATGGGAAGTGTGTGATTGAAAAATAAGAATTTTTTTTTATTTATATGTAATAGTATTTTAATAAAAAATGTGTGGTTGAAAAGAAGACAGAAAAAAGTACATTTTGAAAAAAATGAGCACCAAACGGGAACTTAATAACAATCTTGCTATCTGTACAGGCCACACACATTATACGGGGTGGGATAATTTTTTTCTTTAAAATAATCATCCACTCTCCTCACCCAGCATGTGAGGAGACCTGTATATCCGGCATTATTCTTTTAATATAGAATAGAGTATTCGATATTGCCTTTTCTTTGACGAATCCCGATGAGTTGTTATATTTAAAAATGAATCTTGCAATAATTTTGTACTAAACTTTCACCCACACGACATGGGCTATTTTCGATTAATTTGAGTGTGTGTGGGTTTTCTTTTTTTCCTTTTCCTCCTGTAGGTGAGCAGTTTACTACTTCGCACAAATCCTTGCTTAGCGGGAAAGGGATTATTTGGGGGACTCTTCAACAATAAACAGTCGCATTCTCAAACAAATTTGAGTGTTGTTAATTTATTGGTAACTAGTGTTACTTTCACATTCCAGCTCATTTCTTACAATTCATTGTCGTATTGTTGTCATTTACCTTGGAATGTGATTTCTCAACTGTTCCTGATTATATTTCACATCAAAGGGGCTTCTGGACGTAACTTACCATCTTAGTTTCACATGTTAATTATTTGAATGGTTATTGAACTTTGTCTAGTGTTATTATTTCATAATTGAATTTAAAAATATATCTCAATGATTACTGAATCATGTACTATGTTACTTATTCATCACTCAAGTGGGAAATCCGTTAGGTACATCCATTACTAAATTATGCACTGTGTTGCATCGTATAACACTCCATCATTCAAGTCGACACCGATTGTTGAATTTAATTTGAGTGATGAATAGATAACACAGTGCATAGTTCAGTGATCATTGAGATACATTTTTAAGTTTAGTTATGAAGTAGTAATACTTTACAAAGTTCGGTGACCACTGAGATGTATTTATAAGTTCAGTTATTAAGTAGTAATACTTTACAAAGTTCAGTGACCATTCAAATAATTAACCCTAGTTTTATAGCGGTCAACAAGAGAAAATGAAAAGTAATTTTTCAAATGTTTATCCTCTTCTGCATATTTTGCTAATATAACATTTGCTGTATGCTTGATGTTACAGCTATAACTAGAGCAGAATTGGATCGAAGAGTATAATGGATAAAAAATTTAGCTTTTATCTATTTATTTTTAATGGTACTTAGAGCATAACTGTAACAGATGGCAACTAGGCTTAGCATCAGATTGCTGTGTCTCTAATTTCCAGAAAAATTACATGAACTGAGAAGAAGAAAATCTTTCTCATTCAACACTTTGATATAGAACAGTGCACATTAAATAATTACGCGGATGGTGGTGCAGTATCGAATGAGTTCTTCCTTACTAAGAGGCAAGTGATCTTCTCGGGTTGAGAATGCATATTATCAACGGTGCACAAGACAAAATCAGGCCGATGAAGTGCAAGTGTGAGACGGTTTTTCCCAACATCCAAACCCGTTGCATCAAGAAGAACGTGCCAAGAATTTCTATGTGCCTCTGATATCCAATGCATGGAGGAACGAGATTCATTCACGCAAGCAGGGTAAGCAAAAAGCCCTTTTGGACTATATTTGCATTTTCTTCTGAAGTACTGGCTAAGCTGTGATCCTTTGATCCTTAAATCCAACCATGTTTCTGGTGCTGCAATAACCTTTGAATCCTTATTCCGTACCAATTCCCTTACACAATCACGCTCTTCTTCAAGAATTGTCAAGTAATAGTTTCCTCTGAAAAAGGGATAGGATTCCCCAATCATCATCATGGCTTCCTTACTAGTATGGGTAAAAAGCACCAAATAATCCTCTTCTGTCAATCCACAATTCTGCAAGGCTCGATTTCGCACCTGTATTTCTGGGATGGAAATAAAATTCCCCTGGGAAGACCCCTTCTTAGCCAGGATATCAAGTAATTTGGAGGGCTCCAATTGAATTTTGCCCATATCTGAAGGAGAAGATGACTCCCTAACAGAATTCATCGGGGATTTTCGTCTGTCATCAGCCATGGATTCTGATGATTCATCATTGACAGAGAGACTATATAAATCGGTCTTGTCTCCTTCTTCAACAAGGCCATTGCAGTATTCTGGATACTTTGCAAAAACATACTGCTGCACATATTGCCTTTCGCTAGGTGTAATGGGGCCTGACCATCTCAGATCAAGACCATTAAGTGTTGATATGGCTTCTGCTACCAAGTGAGCAGGAATCACAGTATGTGCTTTCTGTTATTTAAGAAAATAATCCAATCAGAAACATAACTCTCATTCTAGTTACTAAATAAACACAATTAAAAGCATGTAATCAAATAAATGAAAGTGTCTAGGGGGAAGAGAGACATTCTTTTTATTTTTTTTAAATGACTCAAGTATCCAAACTTCGCCGATTAAACTTGAGTGGCGGCGGCCTCCCCCCTGGTTTGCCACCTTTATAAATCGGATGCGATCATAGTTTATACACATTTCGACTGAATATTCGAGGAGCTATTCCCTCCCTGTAGACCCCCCTATATGAAAAGACTCATTCTTAGATGAGCTTAGGAAGGGAAGGTTGCTTCTTTTTGAAAATATGTCTTTTGAAAAAAAATTGGTGATTTGTATGTAGATAAAATATTAGTTAACATAACTATTTTAAACATAAACATATAAGTAATATAATTTAACAATAATACAAATATAATAGGAGGGTTAGAAAAAGCAAGTCTTAGGAAGTCACGTCAATGATGCTATCTTAAAGTCGTGTTGTTTCCTCTTCGTACGAATACTTTCGATACTATACGACTCCAAGATAAAATTCATGTGGCTTATAGCCGGTTCTCCCTATATAAGCACGACCATAGGGAGATAAAGAACAAGACTCATCGAATTCCCCATTATAGAAATATAATATAAAATATAGATGTAGTATTTTTGAATTCAAATATCTCGAGTTGTGTCCAAATTATATAACCTCCTCCCTTTTATATTGTACATGTTAAACACCCACACTAATGAGAATAAATTCAATTAAAGTGTGAGTTAAAATATATAATTATGACTTTTAATTTTCTATTAAATCTGAAAATCAAAATAAATGAAAATCTGAAAATTAAAATCAGTTTTAAGTTTTGAAAATTTAAAACTTAAGTTACAACATGCCCCTCTTATCAAGGATTTGACGCCGGAGCCTAAAGGCAACCGAGTAGAGAAAGAGTCGTTCTCAGGTTGAGCTTCTTTTACGGGAATATGCCCCGATATGATCCCGAACGCCTAAAGGCAGCTCGAGATAGAAAGACTCCTTCTCTCGTTGAGCTTTTGCTGGGGCTTTTGAGTTCGAGAATCGGCCTTTAGCAAAAAGAAAAAGAAAAATGATACTATTAGTGATTGAACTTGCCTTGATCACCATACTGGTTGGTCTGCTGTTATGGTTTGGCGAGTTTGGCATAGAACTTGCCTGTTCTTCATTGATTTGTTCCATGATGCCTTTGCACGGTGTCTGAAACTGGAAGTGGAAGACCAACTAATCCACTTCCTATCAAGAACAAAAAGAAGCGATCAAGTAAGTTGTATAAGCATTTTTTTTGCTGGCTGAACACTCGCATTTATATATACTATAAAGGCCGACATGTATGACGTCAAAGACCCACAACATAGAATCATCAAACATTGATTTAGGAGTAATAATTTAACTATGATTTTGGGTCTAACTTTGTGTATAAATCTATTAGATCGAAAACGACATGGTCGTTAATAATTTGATTGTATTCAGACTGACATTGCCCGGAGCTATACTAAACCCACGCTAATTTCTTTCGTGGGACGGGAGAGGATGTTGCCAATCCGGTTCGGATCGACCTTGTATCTTAGCAATCTAAACGTTACGGAATGTCTAAAGGGTTCAAGTTGACTTGTCATATTTAACACCTCTACCTTAGTTTTTAATCAAATTAGTACTAAAATTTAACTTTAAAAGTGGAGAATTCTATTAAAATATTCAGACAAAATGTCACACCTTTTAATAAAATCCTATTTGATTCTCGTATTTATCAAAATTCATTTTTCTTTCTCTTCCTTTTAATCATACATTCTTCATTAAAATAATATTATACGTAAATAAAAAAAAAATCTCATTTTTCATCTACACATTCTCTATCAATTTACTATTTTAAAATTCATTTTTTCATAAAAATGGATGTCAAACACCCTCCTAATCAAATTCTCAATAACCCGTTTAATGGTATTTCCTTTGTCACTCTTAAGAATGGGGGCTCCATTTCCTTTTACACATTTGAAAATAGTAGTAAGGGTCCATTTGATAGCGAAAATGTTATATTCGAGAAATTTGTTTTCCACTTTGACTGTTTGATACGAAAGTGGAATTGAAATTCGAATTCCAAGGTACCAACACTTAGAATGTGTTTGATTACACTTATTTCTCATGAAAAATATCAATTTTCCATACAAATTCTTACTTTGGGTGTTTGATTGTTATTTTTTTCCATAGAAAATATTTTTCAACTTTTGAAAATATGCCTAATTTTCCTTTTTTTTAAGAAAAATATTTTCTTTGGAGGGAAGTAGTTTTTGTTTTCCTCAAAGTAAGGAAAATATTTTCTTTTTTAGGTGATATTTTTCATACCAATTAAATACACTCTTAAAACATGTTTTTGGCTAATTCTATGGAAATCGAATTCTTATGATTTTGGTGATTTTTTTTCTTTTTCAACTTACATAAAATTAGTTTGTCTCTTCCATATTTGCAATCAAATAGACCCTAAATTCAATTCCACACAAACAATATCTACTTGTAGAATAGTATAAAAATTATAATAATGTTATTTGCAGTCGTCGTACATGGCATACATGTGGCGATTAGTAATTTGATGTATAAGATAATTAAAAATTAACACATTAATGTATCAAATCACTAACCGTCACATGTATCCCACGTAAGACGACTGTGATAGTGGTCGACTAAAAATAGTATTATTCTATAAATTATTCAAGCTTGGGCCCACAAAAAATCAATTTTTTACTTTTCTTTTGTAGAAAATCGATTTCGGACTACGGCTAAGGAAAAATGAATTATTTTAGCACTAAAGTGTTGCCCGTTAACAACCTCCTACAATAATTGACCTAGATTTTCAATCAAGTTGCTTATTGTTTAAACAATTCCTGAAAAAGAACTGTGGAAAAATTGCAAATTTTTTATTAATTATTTTAATAATTTTGTTTATGATATTGATTTGAAATTCATGGGTAGAATTTTTGTGCCTTGAACTTTGAATAGATAGTGACCCTTGACTCAATTGAGGACGTTGGCAAGCACGGTTGGGCTGCCCCCACCCTTTAACCTAATTTTTGCGACGACAGAAGGGAATCTTTATGGGCTGAGAAAAAGACTAAAATTTGTGAGGTTATTTACTAACGATGCTTAATTATATAATTAACCAATTAATATATTAAGTGTTAGTTAAAGAAATTAATGATTGGACCACAAGTTAATCGTATTTTATCATGAAAAAGAAGCATCTTTCCACTTTGAAACTAATGTGCAAGAAACCATTTGGTCATTAGAATATAATACGGAATCATAATGCCAACATGCTATTTTGTAATTTAACTTTAATTTCGCATTTTATTAATTAAAATTTCAGTTTTTCGATGGAGATTAAAATAATTTGTACACGCACAGACACAAACAAAAAAAAAAAAAAAAAAAGTTGTCGCACCCTTTTGCAAACTACATTTTATTAATTGACTCCTTGTGTTAACGAGGAAGAAATCTCACGTCTCCCTTCTTAATTAACAGAAAAATTTCGGTAATGGGTAAATCAAGAGATGTTTATCGACTCAAAAATGTAAAAAGTACATCAAACCAGTATTCTAGCATCATGATCCAACATAGTTACACTGCAAGAAGCATGTTTGTTTTAAGGGTAATTAGCATAAAACGTCTTTACCTTTCATAATTTTTGTGAACAACGTCCCTACCTTTCGTTTTTTGGTGCATTTCATCCCCATCTTTACCTTTTCTTGTACAAAACATCATTTTTCTCAATAAAAAGTTATAAAATGACTAATATACCCTTCTATTTAAATAAAAAATAAATAAATAACTAATTGCAATCATAGTTCCAATTTTTAAAAAAGTTCAAAAGAGGAGGTGGAGGTAGAGAATTTATTTATTTTTTTATTTGCAACTACGATTGCATTTAGTTCTTTATTTTTTTTTAATTTAAATACAAGAGTATATTAGTCACTTTATAGCTTTTTTATTGAGGAAAATGATAAAAATGATGTTTTGCACAAAAAAATGTAAACGTAGGGATGAAATGCACTAAAAAAACGAGAGGTGGGAACGTTTTCCACAAAAATTATGAAAGGTAGGGACGTTTTGTGCTAATTACCCTTTGTTTTAATATGACAAGTTTGATGTGTTGGGCTCGACCGTCCAATACTATTTACTAGGCATCTACATGCTTCACAATCAAATATTACCATCCAAGGTTTTAGAATGTCGTTAGCCTAAGGTTAAATGTCAATGTTATAAACTTATTAACTGCAAAATCACCAAGTTGTGGGCCCAGTCATATCATCTATAACCCTAATTCTAAGATACATTCATAGGGATTGGTGAATTAGCAACTGAGAAATTTACTTAGTAAGATACCTTAAGTTGGTTAATGCACAAGGTTCTTCAGGCTCAATCCAACCTACTAAGCCTACACCGGTATTGCACTAAAGTAAAGAAAATTAAATACAAATTTCAATATAAAAAATGTGAAATAAACAAGATAAAAGTAAAGTGCTAACATGATGCTCGAGTTGATTAGCCTTCGGTGGAAAATTCAATAGTTCTACAAAAAGTATTTCATCCTGTCATCTCTTCTCATAGCGTTGTATACTGCTTGGACCTGGAAAGCACAATTCAATTAGATTATTCATATGCAACCTACACATGTTGACAGATAAAATCCATTCACTCTTTTTCCGAGTTGGATCATGGAATATTGAATCCGCTGCATTGCATTACACATGTCGATTTCACAATTTTTTTGTCGTGCGCACACGTGCACAGCTATATATATATATGTGCAGAGAGAGAGAGAGAGAGAGAGAGAACCTGCTCACTAGAAACTACTTGAACAGGTCCAATGTTCACGGATACGTATTTGCCACCTGACGATACTCTGTGTTTCACTTGGCCCTGCAGCAGAACACAATAAATTTGAGTGGCCTATATTTAACAAGTTTGGGCGATCGAATAAGTTACTTGAGTTGAGTTACACTTTTTATTTGGTTTTATGAGATGCCCTCATGAGGGAGAAAAAATAAAATAAAATAAAGAAAGAAAGAAAGTGTACAGTAGAAGGAAAAAGCTAATAACAATTAGAAACTTCAACAACCATTGACAACATAAATATGACACACGAGCAACTATGTACAAAATAGAAAGTGATCCTCATACCAGAAATAAAGTATGCTAACGAAATTGAAATTATAGTATGTCCTTCACAAGATCTCAATTTGCTTGGTGATGAGAAATAAAGTTATAGAAGTGAACGACGTTTTGAAAAGTCATTTCAAATTTTAGATTCTGGGAGATACCAAAAGTGCTCCCAGAATCTAAAGTTTGCACAGTTCAGTTCAGCCTCAAACTGGATTAGTTTCATTTAAACACATCACACTAAAAATTCAGGTATAACTGCCTCGCAGTCCAACTCTTAAGGGAACTTCTGAATATTACACAAACTGAACAAGACACGAGGTAGATTTAGATTATAAATGATATGTATAATACACGTGAAAGATGTCTGAAGTTGGAGTGGTTCTTGACATTTCCTAGCTATCTTACCAAATAGAATCTTCTATAGGCTCACCCTTACAAATGCATAAAGTCAAATATAATTCCGACTCTTACTTTTGAAAATGGTGGCAATGTTAGTATTGAATTATCATCCACACTTTGGGCTAGATATTTCAGAACCAACAAGTACACCGTGTTTCATCTCTACTCCCTACAGCTTGTATGAGTTAGGGGATCCATGCCAACATTTTGACGTGTGTTCAAGCAAAACTATTATTACTCAAAAATAAGGGAACGTTTATAATTCATTTCAAAAAGAATGTAAATACATCAACATCTCATAATCTTACATTGACAAAACCTACTAAACCATGATCATAAGGGCTCAACATGGTACCATAAATATCCCCACTTGTATGTTTTACCAACATACCATCAAGTACCTGTATAAGAACTAATTATGCCATCCAGTCTGCGTACTGATGTTCAACTAATAAACAAAAAAATAGCACATAGAAACGCCACCTACTTAAGAAGGCTAATTAGATAACCTTATCTAGAAACTCAAGTTGTTAGAGAGGAGATAAATTCTCATTTATCTACCAACACACCCATACCCCTATCGTGCAGGCCAGGTTCACTTTTTATCTTCAAAAGGATTGACGCCGTGCACAATTTTCATAATTGTGGTTGGCTAGCTTTAGACTCAGAACCTTTGCCAGCTCATCTACCACGATAAACCGTCTTATCTAAAATTTTAAGCTATAGAGACAAGAATAATTTATCTATTTAAAATTTGTCTTCTACAATTCTTTAGCATGAGAGAAAGAATAACGCAAAATCAAAGAGAAATATCAAATTCAAAGTACCTGAGAACCAAAGTCTCAATAAGTTCCTTTGTTACCTATTATCCTCACACTCACAAATGATGTTTGAATTTCGTAGGGTGTTGAGATTCCATCTCATATACATTATATCATGATAATATATGCCAACTGTGAACAAATTACAGTTTTAAAAATTCACAAGTTTCTTTGAAGTTAAAAGAATTGTGGTAACAAATTCTTTATTCATTTTATAGAATCAAATGATTGTTGAAGTTACTGGTTCGTGATACCATTACATGTCGTACACATTATTTTAAACTATTACACATAAAATCAAGATGATATTTCCTGAAAAAAAAAAAATCATTTATGTTACAAATTACTGTATTTCTAACTTATGCATGCCCATAAGAATAGTCTCTAATCAACCATCTTCACATTGTCCATCTACCTTGTTTTGCTTTATAAGCATCAACTTTTTGTGCATTTTCTTATAATAACCATAAGCACACAACTTTAAATGAAACTTAGTCTCTGGAAGTCTGGATAATAACAACGACCCTCCACTTTAGCCAAGGCCATCCAGGTTATGCATGACAACCCCCTTTCCTTTTATCATGCCAAAACCTTTCATAGATATTAGAATGAAATCTACGCAACGTTAGCATGACAACCTTCTTTCCTCTTATTGTGCCAAAATCTTTCATAGATTTTTGGGAAGAAATATAAGTGAAGCCAATACACTATGTTACTCTAAAACAAGTTATCATCATATGGTATTCTCTATATGAACATTCACTTTTTCACCATCAATCTGGTAGTCGTGTTTGGGCAACTCGTAGTAGAGAGAATAATAGAGAGGGGGACAGGAAGAGAGGATACGAAGCAAGAAAATTCCAGCAAAAATTTATTAAACACCAGGAGTGCCTTTAAATTTTTTAGAAATGCCATATTCTATTAAAAGTCAATGGGTAAAAATATATTTTCTTCTTCTAGCTATCAAAACAAAATAAATATGGCAAGACTTTGTACTATCTTTTAGTTTCATACTATGATGCAACGACATGGACACGTGTGTCCGACACGATACGTGTCAGATACGTTGACCCGTAATTTTTCAAAAAAGTACCGACACGACACGTCGTCGACACATTCGATAAATTCTTTAAAATTCTTCATTTATATAGTTTAAATTTAGTTTTATACTTATTATTGATTCTTTTTTGTTGAAAATTTTTAAATATGAGTACTTATTTGTTATTTACTAAAAACTTTGAGTTAAAAATATATAATAACTATAGTAAGAAAGGAAAATGATTATTGTAGAGTGTCCAAAGAGTGTCAGTATCGACACGTATCCGACACGTGTCGGACACGGACACGCTACTCTAGTTGGAGTGTCCGTACTACATAGGTTTCATATCTCAGGACATCCCCTCCTTCCCATTCCTCGAAGATTACCCAAAAGGATAAAATAAAAAATTGAAAAAAAAAAAACTAGGGTAAAAAAAATTACAATAACCCACAACTCAGATGCTCAACACAGTTGGTCCATTAACTAAACAACAATATGTGCTAAAGGTGGACTTTTTATGTGGTCATACATTTGATAATAGGAATAACGGAGAAAAAATTCCAGCTTAAACCCAGTCAACATTGTCTTTTTACCAACCATCACACTTTACATAAAAGTGTATCACGCCCGAAACCCAAATTTCTTCCCTGGTCTCTTTGAAACATCTATTACCTCTTAAACTTGCTCAAATTGGATGATGAAAAAGTAAATTGAAGACACGTTGAATAGCATGCACTCAAACATTTGTTATTTGGATAAGGGTTCCATGTTGGTGCCAGTATGTGTCAAAATGCCTTCTTCTTGGAACCTCTAAATTTGGTATATTCGGAAAAGGTAAGAATATCGATATCTTAACCAGTTTTTGTACATTAAGAAGCAAATTGATGTCCAATATTAAAAAAAAAACCAATGAAAGACTAAAGTAGAGTGATCTGATTATGAAAGAGTATGTCATTTCTCTTCGTCCAAGTATGTCAAAACATATACATCAGAATGAACCTTGAACAACAACTCGTATGCCAATCTATAACCAAATCTTCAGGACTTAATTTGCAACAAGTTTTCTACCAGCTTTCTAATTTTTCTGTACTTTGTTTTATGAATGTAAATATCAGCCAAGTATTCAATACTGTTTGTCCGATCATCAGGTCCTAACCAGGTGCTTCATGCAGTTAGAAGAGATGGGGTAGTATACAGGAAAAAGTTCAATAATTTTATGTACCTATGCATCAAACCCCAAAAATACCTTTGAAAATAAAATTATGTTTAGCAACAAAAATAGATGCTTACTTCTGGGATTGTGTGCTCAAGTACTGATTCAACAGCAACCACCATGGCTTGTACAAAATCTTCACCTCCAGTGCCAATTGCTGTAAAACCTCTAACAGTTGGATAGGAGTTTACCTGCGAAGTAAAACAAACACTCCAATCAGTAATGATCAATGCAAGCTAGGACCAGGAGATCCCCCAATTCAAGACTAACAGTTTTGTAAAATGGAACGAGATATATTGCGTTTGAACATGAAGAAGCATAGAAAAGAATGCAAACCAAAAACTTAAGTGTTAAAATAAGCCAATAAGAAAATCGAGACAGGCGTACCTTCTGATCCAGAGCAAGCCACTCATTTGTCGAATCATCTGTCACTGTACCTCCAATAACCACATTTGTTGTTTGTCCCACCCTTCCTTCTTTTTTTGAAACTTCTGTAACCTCACAAGATTTAGTTGAAGTAATTTATTGACGAAAAATTCCAAGTCAAGCATTAATTACAAGAACAATAAAACAAAGTACAAACAATCTAAATAATTCCTAAAGCATTGCAATTCTCAAGCTAATTTCCCTATCATCATATCTTTGCATGGTTGATATTACCAGATAAGACCTAGACCTCAATCTTCTCACACAAATTAATACATATCCCAACAATGACCTTTTCATTTTATAAGTGCAAGTTTTATTCTTTATACAGAAGCATGGACGCACATCAATAAAGAATTATAGTAGTTATAGTAGCAGAAGCAGTAAGAAAAGTAATACAATTTTCAATTAATAATAACCCAATAAACAAATTCATATACGTGCTCATTATGTATAAGAAAACACAAATCTCAAAATTAAAAGATGTACCTGAAATGGCCTTTAGAACGGCTTCTTGAGGCGGGCCTTGCTCATTATCATCATCAGATGAAGATGGGTATTCATTGTGCGAAGAATTCAAAGGCCGAGTCCTTCTTGCGAAGTGCAAGTTACATCTAACTTTGGTAAATTTGCAGCCATAATAGGAATCGAGTGTTGATATTTTGTGGGATGGTGTAAAAATGGATACTTTGCTTTTATACGGCAAAGGCCGCCATGACTCTGTTAAGAAGACAGTTCTGAACACGCTCCTGCACGCCATTTTTTGAAATCCTTTGTCTTGAATTTTGATTGTTTAACGCTTTTTGAGAGTTGTTTTTGCCTTCAAATAGTTGAAGGAATCAACACTTTGTGTGAATTTGTTCCTAATATATTACTTTTGGGGTGATTATTCCTGCGGAATGCAGTGATATGAGCACTGCAGATTTTTCTTGAGGCAAGAGGGCTACTATTTTTTGGGTATAGGAGGACGGGATTACCCTCCGACCACAAAAAGTTCACATCTCGAGTCCCTGACCTTTACCAAGCGTAACACTTTGATCCCGACAATTTTTGAAATCTTAACCTTTTATTTTGTGGGCAAGTCTTCGATGAAGAAGAACAAGTATGATTAGATGGGAAAAGTAATGTGCGATTTGAGTGGTAAAATATGTCGATCGAATATCAATTTTTGAAATATTTTCAAATCAAGTCATTTTAAACGGTTTAAGGAAACTCAACTTTTTTTAGATTTTTTCCAACCTAATCTTAGATGTTTGGTTCGATTTTAAACCATGATTTGATCATATATTTTTTCTTTATGTTCATTTTATTGTCACGAATTCAATGATAATAAAATATTTTCATACTTTTTTATTGGCTATAGAAAATTATATATATCAAATTATAAATTTAAATACTAACAAAGTCAAATAAAAGTATCAATAATGGAGTTATAAAATTAGGCTAATTGATTAATCATAGGTATTCAGTAATGGATAATTTATTAAATTACCCATTTTTATATTAAAATTCTAATAGTTATGGCCTCGTCCGATTTCCATTTTTCTAAAAATGCATTTTTCTTTTACTTCTTTTTAAACATACATTATTCATTAAAATAATATTACACGTAAATCAAAAACTTTTCATCCACACTTTTTCTATTAATCTACTATTCTGAAATTCATTTTTCCTTAAAATGAGTATCAAACACCCATTCTATATATATTTTTTTGGAGGCTAAGATTTTAAATTTCTAGCACAAATTTTAATTTTAAATTTAAAACTTCATTTTTTTTATAATTTAAACGATCTGATTTTTGTTTTAAATTGCCTTTAAAATTCCAAAAATAAATCAAATCATTTCAGAACGGCTAACTTATTTTCAAAATCGTTTTTGTTAACGGATTGAATTGGTACCAAACCGATTATTTAATAAAGCGGTTACTGTGAGACTCCCAAATTTAGATTCCTAAATTTAGAGATATTATCTTTTAACTTTCTCTTGAAATCATGAATGTGGAAGCGATTTAATTTTTCTTTAACAAAATGAACGTCATTGACTTTGATGCTACCAAAAATCGTACATTGCGGATCCCGAGGATGATGACTAATAATGTACACGAACAAAGCCTTCCAAATACCTGAAACAAAGGCAACGAAGTGTGTGTTCGTCGCCCCTCCGATACTTAAGTTAGAAAAGGGATTCAAAGATGAATATATGCTAAAAGTTGTGTATGTAGAACGTACATGAATAATGGACCTGTGTCCTGTATTTATAGCGATAGGTCACTACTCTTAATAGGATTGAATAAGTTGGACGTTCTTATCCAATAGAGTCCCGCTTGAGAGAAGTATATTATTTGTAATATAATTGCATGATCAATGATATTATTGTTGACATAGAGTTCTTGTGGACGTAGGAGTCCTATGTTGACGTGTTTGAATCATATTAGAGTCCTTAGAAGGTAAGACTTCGTATGGGCTCGGATAAAGAGTTTGGTTGGAAGGATAGTGCTCGATTACTATACCCCGAAAACTTATGAATTTTGGGGAGAAAAATGGAGTCCTCGGGAAAAACATCCCGAAGACCATAAAACCCCGAGGACTAGACCTTCGGAATAGAATCATAAGATTATGTAACGTCCTCAAGGTACAATAGTCCCCGAGACGTACCAGTCCTCAAGTGTTCAACTTGGCAATATCACTGGCCCCCGCGCACTCCTTCATAGAGCTCATGCTCAATGGAGGGGTGCGCAGGATCTGATGACGTTGTCTTCTCAATGTTATTATCAAGCTATAACATCGAGAATTTGGTTTCATGACCATTGCAGGGGGTGGCTTGGATGTGTGCCACATGTCGCATCTTGAACGGCTCAAGATGGCGATCTTTGGCCTTCCGTATTCACTCCATATAAATACCTTCATTTACCTCTCATTTTTTACTTTTACTCACTGTGAAAAACCGTTTTGCAAGATCGTGCTCGGGGAAGGCATCATAATCTAGGCGTCGGGAATTCTCCAGGTAAGGCTTGAGACTTAAGTTATTTTCCTAGTTCTATTTAAGCAATGTCGGGTAGTGAGGGTAGTGGTCATTCTAAAAGCTCGGGGGGGGGGGGGGA
>NW_019242538.1:0-45637 GCF_002742605.1 Olea europaea var. sylvestris | reverse complement strand
CTCTGGGGGGGGGGGGGGGGGTAATGAGGGCTCACGAAGGGTGTTAATACCGTTAGCTATTCCCATCGACGCCAGACCTAGGACCCTGAGCGATGTTGTCTTGGAGTACCCTGATGAGGCTTGCACCTTGAAGGAGCACCTAGCAATAGCTGCGGCGAGGGAACATGGGCTAATGCCCAATTGTGACATTAGATGCCCAGACCAAGAGGATAGGATGGTAAGGGCTCGACAAGGGGAGTTCGTCATTTTTAGGGAGACCCTTAAAGCTGGGTTTAGGTGGCCTTTAGATCCTTTTTTCACTGCATTGTTGGTCGAGCACTCTATGTGCCCCGAGCAATTAGTGCCCAACGCCTGGAGAATGGTCGTATACTTCTTCATTGCTTGTAGGTATTTAGGCATCGCCCCTTGTGTCGACCTTTGCAAGTTAGTCTTCGAGCTTAAGAAACACCCTAGGTATACTTGCTTTGGGTATCTCTCGGCCATAGGAGGGTTCAGGGTCCCCAAGGATGTCTAGTTCCTTGAAGGGATGGCGGGCGGGTTGGTTCTATGTCATAACTCGAGACCCTAACTTTCCTTTCTGGCCCGAGTGGGGAATCCCCGATGCCGAGAAGTTTTGTGAGGGTGAAGTGTATCCAAATGATTTGGATCGAGATAGGATGACGCTGGTGGAGCTGTACCCTCTGTTCTTGAGCATGAAAGAGATCGGGGAAGAAGTGATAGATCTGGCAAACATTAGAAGTGTCGAGGGTAGGGTTTACCTCTACTATCCATGTTCTTTTGGAATAGCTCGAGCTTGTGCTCGTTCTAATGTGTTGTTTTTTTCTTTCAGGAATGTCTTTTGATCCTCGAGCATTGCGTAACTTTGTAAATTCCAGGGCTAGTGCCCAACCTCAGGGCCAACCCCAGGCGAAGAAGAAAGGCAAGAAGAGGCCTCGAGGTCCCCAATTTGAGCAGACGGCGAGGGGACTTAGTGAAACATCACGGCCTCAACTAGAACCACCGAGCCCGAGGTTCCAACAAAGCCAAAGGTCCCCAACTCCCAGGATCACTCCTCGAGCTCCCTCCGAAGTTGTTAATCTCAAGGAAGACACAGTTCCTATGGTGGCCTCAATTACTGAGGAGTTTGAGAGGTGCCACCTGGTCCCGAGCCTTGTCACAAAATACAAGAGAAGACGTTGAGCTTGCTAAGGGCGTTAAGGCCCTCGAGCTCCTTACCATGAAGGTTATCCTCGACACTTTTACTTTGAATTCTTTTGTTTGCTGTGTTGATCATGATGTTCGAGGTTTACTGCTTTCAGACTTTGAGTGTTGCTCGAGGACTCACCCAGAAAGGGCTTGGGGAGTCCAGGAGAATTGCTGAGATTATGGAGTCCTCGAGCATTAAAGACAAGAGGATTGCTGAGCCCGAGGCTAAGCACGAGGCTTGGCTAAAGGATCGCGAGGCTGCTCATAGGGACAACGAAAAGTTAAGGGATGAGGTTAGGGCTGCAAAGGACGAGGTTGAGGAAGCTAAACTCGAACTAATGCAAAAGACCAAAGAGTTTGAAGACAAGATCGCAGAGGCCAAGTAGAGAGCTTGGGAAGAATTCAAGACGTCCAAGGACAGCGATAGAATCAAGGGCGAGTACACCTCAGGCGCCTACCTTCATGCTTTTAAGGAGGCCCGAGCTTTCCTTCGCACAAAGTTGCCCGACGTTCGCCCTGAGGACCTGAAGACAATGCCCTTCATTGCTAATACTCTCGAGCTATCAGAGTCTGACGATGGAAGAGCGGATGAGGACGACGATGGCATGGAGGGGGAAGAGGCTGAGGATGCAGATGATGAGATCGATATTACGAACCTCGATCTCCCTTTGGGGCGTATAGGCTAAGCATCTCCCACCCGATCCTTTGTATCCTGATCTTTCTGTTTTTAATTTTTGACAATGGAATCGAAGTATTTTTCTCGAGGATTGTGATGTTAGTAATGAACGAGCTTTTGTACCGTGTTAAATTTTTACGGTAAATGATGTGCCCGATCTCAATCACTATTCTCGAGGACCAATATACATCGATCACTTTGTTTCAAGAAATATGATGACTATGCATATGGAAGTCCTCGGGGGGTTTTACACCTCGAGGAGTGTCAAAGTTTAATTAGCCTTGAAAATGGTCTCGAGCATAATTTAAAATCTGCTAAACCTCGAGGAGTATTATTATCGAGGACAAATGTCTCGAGCACCAATGTTTTATGTATGTTTTTTCAAAGGGATGGCCTGGGATAGGGACTTTATCATGTGGACTGGAGCCAAAAATAAACATGTCCCAAGGACTTTGGCCCTCGAGGACATGATCCCCATTTCGACTGCAGGTTGGGTTTTGAGGTGCTCGGTATACAAAGTGGTCGAGATTTTTACTTAGCATTATATTGATTTAAAAAGGGCTTTGAGGTGCATGCGCGGAGCAGAGCTTAGAGTGCTTGCTCGGAGCAAGGCTTTGTAGTGCCTGCGAAGCAAGGATTTGTTGTGCTTGCGCTGAGCAAGGTTTTGTAGTGCCTGCACGGAGCAGGGCTTTATATGCATGCACGAAACACAATTTTGTAGTGCCTGCGCAGAGCAGGTCTTTGTAGTGCCTGCACGGAGCAAGGCTTTGTAGTGCCTACAGAGCAGGGCTTTGTAGTGATTGCGCCAAGCGAGGTTTTGTAGTGCCTGCGCGGAATAGGGCTTTGTATGCTTGCACGGAGCAAGG
The DNA here is from genome assembly GCF_002742605.1 of Olea europaea var. sylvestris. Classification (NCBI taxonomy): domain Eukaryota; kingdom Viridiplantae; phylum Streptophyta; class Magnoliopsida; order Lamiales; family Oleaceae; genus Olea; species Olea europaea. The sequence goes on along the minus strand of NW_019242538.1, from coordinate 42,910 downwards.
TTTTGTGGTACCTGCACGGAGTAGGGCTTTGTAGTGCCTACACGGAGTAGTGCTTTGTATGCATGCACGAAGCACAGCTTTGTAGTGCCTGCACGGAGCAGGTCTTTGTAGTGTCTGCGCGGAGCAGAGCTTTGTATGCTTGCACGAAGCAAGGTTTTGTGGTGCTTACGTAGGGCAAGACTTTGTAGTGCCTGCGCGGAGCACGGCTTTGTATGCTTGCATGGAGCAAGGCTTTGTATTGCCTGCGCAGAGCAGGGCTTTGTAGACTTCACGTCTCAAGATGTAACTTTTATTGCAATATACTAAAAAAGCGCTTGGCACATAGGCCTGGCCACATAGAAAAACTTTTGGACTTGGCACGCAGGCAAAAAATAACTTTGACTGGCAACTGAAAATAAATCGACTGACAACTAAAAATAAATTGACTGACAACTAAAAATAAACTAACTTGGCATGTAGGCTTGATAGCATGATAAGGGAAGTTACTTGTAATATATTTTCAAGTTTTTGGCATTCCATGGCCTTAGCAGCTATCTTCCCGACATATCTCTTAGACTGTAAGCCCCTCCACGAATCTGTTGTATGACTTCAAAAGGCCCCTCCCAGATAGGCTCGAGCTTTCCAGGTGCATGGCCAACTGCTTCAGCCCTTCTTAACACAAGGTCTCCTGTTCTAAACTTTCGGGGTCTCACCCTTCTGTTAAAGTGCTTTGCTGTCTTGTCTTGGTAAGAAGCTATTCTTAAGGAAACATGTTCCCTCACTTCCTTGAGGAAGTCAAGATGCTCTGTTGTGTGTTTCGAAGCCTTAGGCTCAAGCCTCCTTAGGCTGGGTATACTGACTTCGACGGGGATCATGTGTCTCACCAGTTGCGATCTTGTGAGATGTTCTATAAGTCCAAAGTATTGAGGGTAGCTCATCTGACCATGTTCCTCTAGCATCACCAATCCTTGTGCGGAGGTCTTGTAGTATAATCCTATTTGTCACCTCGGCCAGACCATTGCTCTGTGGGTGGGAAATCGACGTTAGTCAATGGTCAATCCCAAGGTTTGTATAAAAGTTCTTGAAGCGGGGATTGTCAAACTGCCTGCCATTATCCGTTATGAAGACTTTTAGGATCCCGAACTAGCAAACAATAGATTTCCACACGAAGGTCCTCAACTTAGGCTCTGAAATGGTTGCCAAGGGTTCAGCCTCTGCCCACTTGGTAAAGTATTCCACTGCCACTGCTACGAACTTTAATTGCCCCCTTGTGACCGAAAAGGGACCGAGGATGTCAACACCCCCATTGCTCAAATGGGGCCGGGATGCTGATTTTAGTGAGATCCTCAACGGGGGAATGGATGATGTTGTCAAACCTCTGACACTTGTCACATCTCTTAACATAGTCTGGGGCGTCTTTCCTCATGGTAGGCTAATAGTATCCATATCGTACAAGTTTGAAGGCAAGGACCGGGCTCCTTGGTGGTTTTCGCGTACTCCTTCGTGGACTTCAGCCAGGGCACGGGACGCCTCTGATGGCTTGAGGCATCTAAGGTATGGGAGTGTGAAGCTTCTACGAAACAATACCCCCCTAATCATGCAGTACCTTGATGCCCTGGATCGAATACTCCTAGTTGCTTGTAGATCTCCCGGGAGGCTTCCGTTCGTTATGAAGTCTATTATTAGATCCATCCAAGATGGTTTGTGATCAATGTCCATGACGTCGTTGGTCTGGCTGATACCAGGTTTTGTCAGAATCTTAATGTGTACATTCCTATGCAATCCATCCACACCCATGAACACGAGCCTTGACAGTGCATCGACTTTGCAATTTTGTGCTCTATCAACCTTTTTGACTTCACAAGTCTTAAAACGCCTCTGAAGATCATGAACCTTTAGGCAATACAGGCTCATTTTCTCATCCTTCCTTTCAAATGAACCTTCGATTTGTCCAACCACGAGCTGGGAATCACTGAAGACTTTGATATGTTTGAGCTCAAGATTAAGAGCCAATTCCAGAGCGATGATGATTGCCTCATATTCCGCTTCATTGTTAGTGGCTTCAAATTCAAATCTGAAGGCGCACTGAATCTCTGTGCTCTTGTAAGGGCTAAAGATGATGACCTCGGCACCTGATCCCGAGGAGTTAGCTACCCCGTCCACGAAAAATTTCCAGCAGGCCAGAGTGTCCCCTTCCCTCCAGATCTGTCCTCTGGCCCCCGGGGCCTTGGTGTGAATTTCGCAATGAAGTCTGCTAGAGCTTGAGCCTTTATAGAAGGATGAGGTTTAAACTCAATATCAAATTCTCCCAGCTCAATAGCCCATTTCAATAACCTCTCGGAGATGTCGAGTTTCTGGAGTATGTGCTTGAGAGGCTGATTGGTGAGTACAACAATGGGATGTGATTGAAAATACTGTCGAAGCTTGCGAGCTCCCGTTACCAAGGCAAGGGCAAGTTGTTCGGCCAACGTGTATCTGGTTTCTACGTCAAGTAATACTTTGCTCACATAATAAATTGGCTGCTGGGCCTTGTTAATCTCTTTCACTAGCACATCACTGACTGCATTATGAGAAACAGCTAAGTATAAAAACAAGGTATCCCCGGGCTCAGGTTTAGTTAGAATTGGCAGGGATGCTAATGTTTGCTTGAGCTCTTGAAAAGCTCTTTCACACTCGTCATTCCAGTCGAAATTTCGGTTACCCCTAAAGACCTCGAAGAAAGGAAAGCACCTATCCGCTGCTCGGGACATAAACCTGTTTAAGGCGGCTACTCGGCCTGTCAGCTTCTGAACTTCTTTTCTATTCCTGGGTGATTCCATGGATGCTAAGGCCTGTATCTTGTCTAGATTGGCCTCTATCCCTCTGTGAGTGATCATGAATCCCAAGAATTTTCCCGAAGCTACTCCGAATGCACACTTTGCTGGGTTAAGTTTCATCTTGTAGTTTTGCAGGGTGCTAAAGACTTCCTCTATATCGGATATATGCTGGCTTACCTGCTTACTTTTTACTACCATGTCATTGATATAGGCTTCAACATTCTTCCTGATTAGTTGGGCAAAGATCCTATTGATGAGCCTTTGGTATGTTGACCTTGCGTTCTTTAAACCAAATGGCATGACCTTGTAATAGTATATGGCCGAGTCTGTCATGAAAGATGTCTTCTCTTGATCTTCTTCGGCCATAAAAATCTGATGGTAACCTGAAAATGCATCTAAGAAGCTATACAATTTGTGTCCTGCTGTGCCGTTCACAAGACTGTCAATCCAAGGTAAGGAATAGCCGTCTCTTTCTTTGCTTCACAGGTTTGGCTCATTGATAATATTGAGCCTGTGGACTACAACACTTGGATCTATGACTTGCATGTCTTCTACTTTCCATGCAAAGACGTTGATGTTCTGAGCCAAGTAGCTAATTAGTTCCATCGCAAGCCCTTCATCAAGGTCTCGACCAATGCTCACCTTTTTCCCGACCTCTAGTCTCGACCTCCATTAATTCTTCCATAGGGGAGAGCCTGTCCCTATGGTCGGGGTCGGGCTCGACATCAAAAAGTTGCATGACGTCATTGCCTGCCCCCCCTAGGCTGGTAATATAGCATTGCCTGGCTACTTTCTGATCTCCATGTACCACTCCGATGTGATGACCTGTGGGAAACTTCATAACAAGGTGGAATGTGGATACGATCGCCCTGATCTTATTGAGCAATGGTCGACCCAGAATAGCGTTGTAAGCCATTGATGCATGGACCACCTGGAAAGGCGTGACTTTTGTCACTTGCTTTGGATCTGTCCCTAAGGTAAGGGGTAACTCGACGACACCTTCTAGGACGATAACACCCCCACCGAATCCCTGCAAAGGAGTTTTCACAGGCTTTAACTGTTGAGCCGAAATTCCCATCTTACTGAAGGCTTCGTGGGTCAAGATATTTGCTGCACTTCCCTTGTCGATCAAGATCCTTTTTACCTCAAAGTTGGCAATAATTGTCGAAATAACTAAGGCATTGTCATGAGGAAGGGACACGCCATCCATGTCTTTAGTTCTAAATGTAATGTCCTCTAGACGATCCTCGATAACTCCAGATGTCGAGGATCGCTGTCTTGCATATTGCTTTCACCCCTTGTTTGAATCTCCTCCCAACACAATGCCTTCGACAATGATGTTAATAGTCCCGGCTGTTGGTCGGCGACTATCCCTAGTCTCCAGGGCTTTCTCCTTTTCGTGGTCATTCCTCGGACATTTGTTACTGTTAACATATGAACCGAGGAGTCCCCTTCTCACAAGTGCCTCAATCTTCCATTTCAAGGCTATGCAATTCTCCGTGGTATGTCCATGATCCCTGTGAAAATCACAATATTTATTCTGGTCCCTGTCTTCGAAGGTGATTTTATTCTAGGCGGCTATTGGAACTCTTTCATATCATTTATTTCCATCAGTATGTTGGCTTTTGAAGTATTCAACTTGGTGAATGATGATGGCGGGGTTTCTAGCCTCTGCTTATTCTGAGGGGCCTCTTGCCGTTGACTTGAGTCATGCTGTCTCTTGTGCTTGATCCTTTCGTGGGTCGGGCAGACTCTTTTTGGATTCAACATCTCCTCCATATTAATGTACTTCTCTATCTGGTCAAGAGCTCAGTTACTGACTTCAAAAGTGTTTTTGACAAGGACATCTTGAATGCCTTGCACCTTATAGCATGAGAAAGAGCTGAGATGGCCACGGTGATATGGAGATCGGGGATCTGCAACCTTTCCTTTTTGAACCTTGTTATGAAGTCACGGAGAGTTTCATTCTGTCCCTGGCAGAGTTGCATGAGGGAAGCCGCTGTCTTCCTAATGCGCTTGCTACTGGCAAAAAAGGTAGAGAACTTGTTGGCCAGGTCTGCGAATAAGGATATGGAATTGGGTTCCAAGGTCGAGAACCAATCTCTAGTAGTATTGGTCAGCGTTTAAGGAAAAGCCTTACACATCACCTGGTCTGGAGCGACTTGCAAATTCATGACGTCAGTATAAATGTTAAGATGGTTTATCAGATCAGTAGTCCCATCATACTCCTTGATGCGGGGATACTTGAATCTATCTGGTAGGGAGAACGACAATATCTCGGGAGTGAAAAGAGTATTGGGGTTGAAGCCTATTGTCCCCTTATCCTTTTGCTTTAGACCGACGGTTATACCTTCCTGGGTGATTCTGGCTAGTTCACCGAAATCCATTGTTACTGCTCTCGAGGCCGAGCCCATGTTGGGTACACCTGAGGTTCCAGCTCCATCATAACCCGGAACTAGGTGTGGGGCTCAAGCCTGAGCATCTACCATAAAACCGCCTTTAGGAGTCGGCGCATGTGTTGGGTATGAATTTCTCTGGCTTAACAACTGAGTGAGTGTAGCAACTTGTTGACGAAGCTCCTCAAAAGCCCCAGCAGTAACAACGGCTTGCTGGGGCGCTGGTATTTCTGATGACTCTTTGTGAGGAACATGATGACCTTCTGGGGGTGGAGGAGGATTTGGGACGGAAGAACTTGCTGGAGGAAGACTTGATCGTGTATTCACCATGGCTTTTGGTAGTGTTTCCCACAGACGGTGCCAATGATGCTACTAAAAATCGTACCTTGCAGATCCCAAGAATGATGACTGATAATGGACACGAACAAAGCCTTCCAAGTACCCGAAACAAAGGCAACGAGGTGTGTGCTTGTCACCCCTCCGATACTTAAGTCAGAAAAGGGATTCAAAGTTGAATATATGCTGAAAGTTGTGTATGTAGAACATACCTGAATAATGGACCTGGGTCTTGTATTTATAGCGGTAGGTAGTGTACTCGTAGTAGGATTGAACAAGTTGGACGTTCTTATCCAATAGAGTCTCGCTTGAGAGAAGTATATTATTTGTAATATAATTGCATGATCAATGATACTATTAGTATATTATTTGTAATATAATTGCATGACCAATGATACTATTGTTGACATAGAGTTCTTGTAGACGTAGGAGTCTTGGGTTGAGGTGTTTGAATCATATTAGAGTCCTTAGAAGGTAAGACTTCTTATGGTCTCGAATAAAGAGTTTGATTGGACGGGTAGTGCTCGATTACTTCACCCCAAGGACTTATGAATTTTGGGGAGAGAAATGGAGTCCTTGGGAAAAACATTCCGAAGACCATAAAACACCGAGGACTAGACCTTCAGAATGGAATCATAAGATTTTGTAACGTCCTCGAGGTGCAATAGTCCTCAAGACGTACCAGTCCTCGAGTGTTCAACTTGGAAATATCAGACTTCATTTTTGGAAATAGATTTGTGCTTAATAAAATCATAAGGTGATAAAAATATAAGTTTACTTTATTTCAAAACAAAATATAGAACAATTAAATTGATTGTCAACTTTAATCACAAAAACGAATCCAACAATTAAATATGATATTACTGAGTCAGTGTCACCACAAGTCGTCACATCACATCATCTTGCCTTCATCATCTGAAAATGGGGAGAGATAACGTGGGATGAGCTAACATTTAGTAAGCAAACCTCATGCATATGATGCATGCTCATGATATGCATATGAGTTACTTGCAAATAAAAGGCATTTCTCATTATGTATCCCCATTCTTTCATTTCGTTAAAAACGTTAACATTGGCATCGTGAGCTCACTTGATGCATCGCCTATAACCAATCAGAATGTAGTGGGCCATGTTATTTGGAACCCGATAGAACCTACCAATAGTATCACAAAGTGGCTAACATTAACATTGAACATTCATCATTCAACCGTAAAGCGGTCAACATTAACATTCATCATTGGTTGGGTGCGCAGGTCCCCCACGCCCCATTTTCCATTCACACATTCGTAGCATAGATATACATCTCATAATAAAAACATTCGGGATACATATCTTTAAACATTCACTGAGTAATTGATAGTTGGAAACTTTTGTTCATTGAAACTTCGTATATGCTTATGGATGCATTGTCGAGCATTAATATGTCATGAGAAGCATTCATAACATAAAACGTGATAAATATACATCAAGTTCACATAATAACAAATTAGATAACACGTTCATACATTTAATCATGTAATGTACGCATGAAAATAAATGGAGGTTTACTCACCTCAAATCCTTAGCAATTAACTTTTCAAACGGCAAGTGGAGATTTTCTTAGCCACCTCGAAATCAACGTGCCCCACATCCTAATTCATTATCATTTGCTTAGGAACTTCGATTAAATCAACCTTTAAAAATATCATTAACCAAAATAGTTAGGTACTAATTGGTTCAAGGATCACTAAAATATTAATCCATTTTACTACCTACTTCAAGAACACAAACACATATATACAGACAACACGTGTGCACTCGCCTAGTTACTTATATATACATACAGAAACATACACATATACATGCTACCCACACGTTCACACTGAAGATATATAATTATTTCCATTATTAATTAATTATCAACCTCGTTACCATAAAATGAATTCGTTGGGTTACAAAATTTTCATTATTAATTAATTATTTAAAAATTTCTCAATTGACTTACACAAAAGTGAGCAGATTAAAATAAAGAAAATATCCCCATTCGATGTCAAGATTTAATCCATAACAAGACTGGTCATAATTACATAAATATATTATATAATTATAAATATATCATAGTTAAAGAAATATGCACGTTGATCGTTAAGGCGGTCGAGATAATTTTTGGAACTAGGAAGCATATATAATTTAAATTTGGAGGACGTGCATAAATAGGAAAAATCAATACTTTAATCTAGGGACGTTTATTGTGGCATACAATCTGTTAATTATGTAATTAAGCAACAAATCTTTCCCTGTAAATTTATTTAGCCATAACTTGCTTGATTTGGTTATAACATCCATTATTACTACGAAACGGATGTCAATTAAATTAAGGTAGAATAAATCATCCTAATATGAATATAAAATGGAAGGTTAGTGGGCAAGTCAAGATCGTTAATCAAAATTGTAAGTGTACAACATAATAAAATATCATATAACTTAATGCAAATTTAATGAAATTAAATGCATGTTAAATTTAGAATTAATAGGCACGTCGATAGTTTAGGGCGTACAATGTAGATTCCAATATAACAACATAGCTTGTCACGATATAATAATAGGAATGAAATTAATTAAGCATACATGATAATTACGGGTTAAAAAAAGCAATGCGATGTCATAGTTACGCTTCGATTTTCGATTTAATAGCTTTTGTTTACATCACTAATACATAAATTTGTGTTGAGCTCCGATCTTCTTAAGATCTCGATGAAAATAATTCTCATTTCCTATTTGTTATTCTTCATGTACGTTTCTCTCTTTTACCATTCTCAACAACCCTTATTCATTTTCAATAAAATTTACTTTATATCAAGTTAGTTCAAACATCTTAATCTTTTATGTTTCTTAAATCACAATTAAGAGCCTATTTGAGAGTGATTTGGAGAATTGATTTTTTGACCTTTAGAAGAAAAACGGAGTTCATCTGTGAGAGAAGAAGTCAAATATAACGGCTGGAATAGTGAAATAACGGTTAAAAAATCAATTTTTTCGGGAAAAAATCACTCCCCAACGGGCTCTAAACTAAAATTCGAATCCATATAGACTAGACCGCGTGTAATTGCCTAAATGGCATAATACTTGCTAAACAAGCACTTTAATTTTGCAAGTTTAAATGTGTTGAAATTATATTCATTTGATCGGCGATGAGTTTTAATTAGTACCACATGTAAAATTTTCGTCACATAGATTTTCTTGTTAGATTCGACGAATGAAATTATAACAAGTATAATTGGTGAATAGAAACCAATTTTCAAAGTTCAGTGAATTTACACGCATTTTGAAGCTCAATTTGAAGGCAAGCACATAACGTAGTGTTCATTTTGCACGGATGCCCACGTTTACCAGAAACGGGAAAAATGGGCAGTCCTATTGGAGGGCAATATTGAGAAATCACATAAATGACGGAGGTGCCCGGAACAAATGATCCGGGTGGACGGTTATCCATTCTACAAAGATATCGAGATTTTGGCCACAACCGTGGCTTAATTGCAAAATCCCGAGAAGTACTGGAACGCAGCCCTGATATCTGAAAAAGGAAAGAGATCAATTTCACCATTGGGTCACTTAAGTTTGTATGAAATTCAAAACGGTTACTAAAATAATTTTTTTACTTTATCATAACGATTTTAAATATGAAACATTACTTATTTTAAAGAATCAACTATTATAATCATACTTTAAGAGACTCTTTAAATTAACATTTTAATTTGAAGAGTTAGTCTATCAATAATTAAATGCATTCAAAATATTTCAATTATCAATGTAGAAAAATAATATAATAATTTAGAGAAAAGTTAATTAAAATAAATAGATAAAAAATAAAAAAATATTATTTGGAAATAGTAAAATTAAGTGTTAAATATAAATAGCTCGTTACAGTATTTCAAAATTTTTACTCTCTAAAATTTATAAACATTCTCGTAATTATGGAATATATTTTCTAAAAATAAAGAATCTCTTGAAAATGCAATCACTCATATAGAAAAACTATTGTAAAGAGCCTCCGTGTTTCCATTGAGTACAATAGTGGTATGATAGAAAATTTGCATTGGTTTTAGGGATGTCAAACGGGTCGAACGACTTATCGGCTCGGCTAGTCAAAATTGGGATCGTTGGTGGCTTGAGCTCATCAAATCACGAGCTCAGATGAGTAATGCTATGTATAGTAACTGACTATCATAGTATTTTATGTGGCATATGTTTACTAACTTAATCATCCAAAATTACCAGATAAGGAGAGACTTGGATTGGCACTATAGCTTTTATTAGCAAATGAAGCTGAAATCTCTGAGCTGGGCCATCTTGTGACCATTTTAGTTCTTTGCATGGTTCTCTTTGTTGACTTCCTCATTATCGTGTAAAGATTGCATGAATAGCAAGTTGTTAGGGATGTCGAACGGGTTGAGCGGCTCGTCGGCTTGATCGCTAGTCTCATCAAAACTGGGCTCGTGGGCAGCTTGAGTTCGTCAAATCACGAGCCCGAGCCGACACAGTACCTTGTTTGGTGAGCCTCTTGAGGACACGAGCTTGTGGCTCGTGTGCTACAGTGGCCAAATTTCAACCACACTTTTTTTCTCTCTCAAAACATTTGCCTATAAATACTCCCACAAGGCTAATCCATTTTCATCTTCAAATTATTGGTTCCTCACTTCTTCTACTTCACATAATTATAATTTCATTGTCGTTCCAATTTATCGTATGCCATATAGATTCAGATCTAAATCTGTGGCATATAAGAAATTGGATCTATGTGGCATATGATGAATTGGAAACTGAGATTTAATATATTTTTTAGTTTCCAATTTATTGTATGTCACAGCCCACATAAATTGTCAACAAGTACTTTGGAAATATTCTTAATGTATGTTAAGGATTGATATGACGTTCATTTTTTACTAAAAGATTAATTTAAATTTGTCGAAATTACATGTCGTTAGATAAGTCACAAGTGATATTTAATGCAATTTTAATCATATTAATCATAATTTGCTATTTTATAATATTGTTTTTAAATTTTTTTTTAATTGTACACGTTACAACCTACAAGTCGTTCATGTATAATTTTTAACTTCACCTACTCAAAATTTATGTAGTTGGTTCTAAATTCGGATAAAGGAGGAGGGTTTGTATAATTGTATTTTGTTTTTGTCTATTTGAATTAAAAAAAAAAAAAATTGGAAATCCACGAGCTTAGCTCTTGGTGAGCACAAGCCGAGCTCATGTGCTTAAGAGCTGAGCCGGCGGGCTCAGCCCATTGCTACCGCTACAAGTTGTACAATAGGAAAACAATTGAAGATCTTTTCATGTCATTCCATTTATACCTTTGTCACATGGCATGTTTCACTACTATTTAAAAGACAACATTGCTACATTTACACTCTCTGTATACATTTTTTTAAACTCTTCTACATTGCAACATCTATGCAATTGATTTTAAACTTATCCATCACATTACTACACAAATTTCCTCATGGGGGGAAATGTCAATCAAATTGTCATGCAAGACGTACATATAGTATAATATTTTTTTAAAAGATCCTTGAACGGAGAGCTAAATTGCCCATAACACATCAAATGTCTTGTCCAACGTCATTGTCATTGTACGTGTGTTTGTGTTTTACCCGTTTGGTATGAAAAGACTCAACCAAAACCACATATTGTACCAGAACCAAGTATGGTTGATTGCACGAATTTCGAATTGGAGTAAAAATATTTGAGAAATGGCCTATCTAGCCTATTTCTCAAAACAAGTTTTTACGAGATCCTTATCTGCCAAAATTTTGAATTCTGGTTTCGACGAACGAACAATCATTGAGTCCTCCTCTTTTCGGACAACATATATAAAGAGACCCACCAACAGTCAAATAATCAGTAAACCTTTGAGAGATATTTCTATAATTGGTTTGTTTCGTTTTCTATCTCCCATTTATCTATTTTCTTAGGTATTCACTAGAGCAATTAGGATATGAAGTCGATGCGGGGGCAAGTGTTCGGATCTATTATGACATAGCCATGAGGCGCTTAACATTATAAAATTTTATAAAACCTTTTTGTAGCTTTGGATAAACTACTTTTTTTTATACAACTTAGTGTAGATTCATATATCAATTAGAGGGTCTTATATAGAGCTGCTTTATCTTTTCCATTGATGATACAAATTACTCTATTCCAAATCTCGCGAGCAGCCATTACTAAGAGACATCTTAGTGTATATTTTATTTAGTTGTTAATTTAGACTTAAATTTAGGTTATTAAAATCATTTTCATATTAATAATAAAGAAAGTAAAGAAGTATATTTTTTACTCTCTCTTTTTTATCCCTACGAAATATCAGATGAAATAGAACGTTTAGAAGGGATATAATGAAATTCTTTGATTGACTCTTCGCAAAGCAAAGGAATGATACATTTTTTATTTGACTTATGGGGCCAACAAACAATAAATTCTAATGAATATATATAAATGATAGAATAGAATTTATAAACTAAATAGACGGCGTCTTCTTTTATTCAAAACACCCCGTGATCTTCAACCAATAATATGCTTCAATATAATTACCAGAAGTAAGTGCTATAGCCTACTTCCGATACTTAGCTGATGATCAAACCAAGCCTCTGCAATTACAAAATCTCCCTAGGAATGGCCTGTTCTCCTCGATCAAAATAGGTTGGTTAATTCATTTCCTTAGAATCGTACTCGAGAGTTTCTTAATTCATACAGCTCATCAATCATTTGGAGCCCCCCTTTAATCTAGCATATCTAACAAATGAGATTTCTGCTAGATCTATCCCATTTTGGGGGGTTAACCAAAGAGGTTCACATCGAGTTTTAAACTGAAATTTGGATTCAATTTGGATTAATAATCTGTTTTATTTTGTTCGATCTTTCTTCCTACCTTCAGAAGAATAAATTCCTCCTATTGTTAGAATTATCTAAAAGGTAACTACCTCGGTTTCATATATAAATTTTGATAAAATCTTTGAAAAAGGCTTTCCTTCGTCTTGGACCAAATCTAGAACTATTTTCAACAGTTTGTGTAGCCATAAATCCTATTGTATTCTTGAAATTATATAATCATAATGAAAACAACAACCCTAGTTGCCAGATCTAGATTGTATGTATCGCTATTGGTTTGATACCAACAGTGGCAGTCGTTTCAGTATGTTAATGATACAATTGTATCCATGATCGAAAATTCATTGATAGTACATTTTTCCTATATATCCTCTACTTTGTAGGATATATGAAAGCAAATAAATACACACATCACATGTCCTATCTTAGATTTCATTCTAAATATCCTAGACTAAATGAATATTGCATCAATTCTATTTATTTATTTATTTTGATAAGGGTATATCAATTCGATCTTAAAATGAATTAATAGAACCCTCTTCATTTTAGGTCTAAATTCTTCATTTTTGTGAATACAATAATGTATCTAAATCTAATTTTCAATTGGATTGATAAAATTGGAGTTCATAAGGAAATTTGAATTAGATTATTGTATATATCACATTAAAATGAATGACTTATTATTCTTGATTGGAAAAACCACATCTGCAAAAAGGGAGAGGAAGACTTTTTTATGGTAAGACATTCATTCATTACAGGTATTTCTCAAAAAGAAAATGAAGAGAATAGAGGGTTTGTTGAATCTCAAGTATTCAGTTCCACCACTACGATAAGCAGACTAACTTCACATTTGGAATCGCACAAAAAAATACTATTCATCTCAGAGAGGTTTGCAAAAAAATTTGGGAAAACATCAACGATTACTGGCTTATTTGTCAAAAATAAAATAGAGAACATTATAAAGAATTAATTGATCTGTTGAATATTCGAGAGTCAAAAACTTGTTAATTTAAAGAGTAATGTCATTTGAACTTATTCGTTTTCAATTTTGATGAACTTTTTTTTTACTTTCAGCAATTCATGGAAGAATGACTTGGTAGAAAACTTATGATTGTACCAACTACAAGAAAAGACCTCATGATAGTCAAAATGGGTCCTCACCACTTATCAATGGATGGTGTTCTTTGACTTATAGTTACTCCCAAAGGTGAAGATGTTATTGATTGTGAACCAATATTGGATTACTTCCACAGAGGAATGTAGAAAAATATGGAAAATCAAACAATTATACAATATTTGCCTTATGTAATACATTGGGATTATTTAGCTACTATGTTCGCAGAAGGAATAACAGTAAATGGACCCAAACAACTTGGCAATATTCAAGTACAGGGCTCGATATATCAGAGCCATTATGTTGGAGTTGAATCGTATAGCTTCCCATATTTTATGGCTTGGTCCTTTTATGGCAGATATTGTGGCACAGACCCCTTTCTTCTAGATTTTTTGAGAACGAGAATTGATATATGACCTAATCAAAGTTGCTATCGGTATGCAAATGATGCATAATTATTTTTGTATCGAAAGAATAGCCACTATTCTACCTTATGGATCGATAGATAAATGTTTGGATTTTTGCAATTATTGTTTAATAGGGGTTGTGGAATATCAAAAGCTTATTACACGAAATCCTACTTTTTAGAACGAGTTGAGGGCATAGACATTATTGGATGAGAAAAGCACTAAATTGGGGTTTATCATGACCAATGCTACGAGCTTCCGAAATACAATGAGATCTTCAGTGTTACAATGAATTTGACTGGGAGGTTCAATGGCAAAAAGAAGGAAATTCATCAGCTCGTTATTTAGTACGATTCAGTGAAATGGCAGAATCCATAAAAATTATCCAACAGGGTCCGAAAGGAATTCTATGGCCGAATTCGACGCTTTGATAGAGTAAGAGATATTGAATGGAATGATTTTGAATATCAATTTATTAGTAAAAAAACCTTCTCCAACTTTTGAGTTGTCCAAACAAGAACTTTATGTGAGATTCGAAGCACCAAAAGGAGAATTTAGAATTTTTCTGATAGGACATCATAGTGTTTTTCCTTGGAGATGGAAAATTCGCCACTAGGTTTTATCAACTTGCAAATTTTGCCTCAGTTAGTTAAAAAATGAAATTTGCTGATATTACGACGATACGAGGTAGTATGGATATCATTATGGAAGAAGTTGATCTTTAAAATGATAATTGATAATACAATAGAACTATAAGCCAGCCATTCGTTTTCCAGATTGAAATTTTTAAAAGAAGTCTATGGGATCATATGGGTGCTTGCCTCTATTTTGAATCTTGTATTAGGAATCACACTAGGCCCCTGTTTGGCCTCCTTTGAATCTCTATTTTTAAAAGAAGTCTATGGGATCATATGGATTGCTATTTCAAGTCTTGCTCCTGTTGGACTTGTTATGTTGGGATATGGATCAAATAACAAATATTCCTTTTTAGGTGGTTTAAGAGCTATTGTTCAAACCATCAATTATGAAATACCATTAACTCTGTGTATTATCAATATCTCTATGTGTGATTCAGTGAGACAAAATCTTCCCTATTTCTTATCTTTTCTAGAAAGAAAGTTAAGTGAGTTGAATATGTGTTTTTGTGTGTGTGTGTGTGTGCACATTATTTTTTATTCAGAATTCGGGTTGACGAACTAAACGAGATAGTTATATGAGCGAAATAAAACGGCTTTTGAATTTGCAGTTAAAGATTTTGAATCTCATTTCCTATGTACAAGGATGAAATGATAGTAAATTGATGAGTGATATTTCACTCATTGTAGGAATACCATTTAGCTTATTATATAGTTGGTTCTTACGAGTTTTGGACATCGTAATCATGTGATTTTGATGTGTTTTGTAGGTCGGTTGAGGTAGCGAAAAGAAGAGAGAAAACAAGCCAAATGAAAGAAGTGAAGAAGCAAAGAAAAAAAAATAGAAGAAACAGAACCTCAGGCACCGCATCGCCCAAACTGGGTGCCACAGCGCCTGGTTGAAGCAGAAAGATGCAGAATCTTGGGCGTCGAGGCGTCAACTTGCGAGGATGGGATTTTAATAATTTTTGGACTCCTTTTCATGGCCTAACTTGTCTTCTATTCATCCCTAAATTCCTAGATATTATAAATACCAGGAGAAAGACCAAAATCTGAAGGAGAATTGGAGATTTGAATTGGCGGCTGCTTGGGGAATTCTGGAGAAAAAGACAACGGGGAGAATTCGTGCTAATTTGAATTGGTGGCTTTCTTTCTTGCTTGCCTTCACCTCTTGTGCCTCTTCCTCTTTCTTATGGATTCTTAGTCCTATTTATAGGGGGAGAATTCGTGATAATTTTGGTAATCACTCAATTAAAATCAATAATTGAGTAATTATTATTTTATTTATTTATATGTTTATTTGATTGAAGAGTGAGATGGGCCTTTGGGATTATGGACTTCAGTAGACTTTAAATTAATTGGCTAATGATTTAAATTGACTATATATATATATATTATGAAATAAACAAATTAATAAATCTTGATTTTCGATTTTTTTGTTTGATTTTTTTTCCCAATTTGATTTGAAATCAAACTTTTCGTTAGTAAATTAATACAAATGGAAGATTTCAGAACAAAATGTGAATTTGATAAAATTCTTATCCTTCAAATTTGAGAGTAAGAAATTTTTTTTATTTTTTTATTTTTTGTTGAATTTTGATTATTTATTTATTTTACAGACCTACAACAAATTTAATTTGAATAGACTTTTTATATTTCATGGTAAATTAGGCTTGGATAAGGTCCAATACCCGCCTATTTATATGGATGAATTATGAGACTTGGAAACAAGTCTGTTAAATCTTGCAAACAAAGGTAAATAGTTTTTTTTTATTCTTTTACTTTCTCTCTCGTTTTTTTTCTTTTTCTTTAAATTTTTTTGTTTAATTAATGGCTTCCGCCTGGCGGCGGAACCAATTTGTTTGATTTCTATATCACAGAAACCAAAGCTTGACTTTGGTATGAATTGTTTAGTTTTCTGCCACTGGTAGAAACAAAAAAATTAGTGTTTTGATTTTTTTTTCTTCGGCAGGAAAGGGAGTACTAAATTCCAATTTTTCACCAATTCCAATATGGAATTGGTACAATCAACTTTCTTTTTCTTCCTTGGTTTCTGCATTGGACTTTCCTTTCTTTTTTTTTCTTTTTTTTTTTAATTTCTTGATTTCTGCCAGGCGGCTGAAACAAAAGAATTTTTTTTTTCACTTTGTAGAAACCTTAGTTTTTTTTAATTAATTTATTTTTTTAAAAAGAACACTTTTTTTTTCTCTTTCAGCTTTTTTCTCTCTTTTCATTTTGTTTCGGTCCCTTTTTTTTTCTTTCTTTATTTTTTTTTACTAACCCTTTTTTTGTTGATTATTTTGGTGTGGTTGTTTTTAACGAAGTTGAAACTAACATTCTTTATATTTTTTTTTTTCAGGGATTCAACTTTTTGAAGCGAATCAGAGATTTTGAGGTTTGAGATTTCCTTTGGATAGAGATTAAATTTTCATGTTACAATTATTTAATGAGTTCAAACAATATTTTGCTTATGAACAAATTCAAAATTGCAAACTTTCATACACATTAAGGACCAATGACTGCCACTTTTCACCATCCAATGCATTTTGCGTTAAGAACCAAGGACTTGCTCTTTCGACCATCTAAGGCACTTCTTGTTTGAGACCAATGACCTATTCCTTCGATTGTCCAAGGCATTTTGTGTTAAGGATCAAGGACCAGTTCTTTCAACCGTCCAAGGCACTTTGTGTTGAGGACTAAAGACATGTTCATTCGACTGTCCAAGGCACTTTGTGTTGAGGACCAATGACCTGTTCCTTCGACCGTCTAAGGCACTTTGTGTTTGGGACCAAGAACTAGCTCCTTTGACCGTCCAAGGCATTTTGTGTTGAGAACTAAAGCCCTGCTTCTTCAACCGTCCAAGGCACTTTGTGTTGAGGACCAAGGACCTATTCCATATAAGGGCATGTTCCTTTGATCGTCCAAGGCACTTTGCGTTTGGGACCAAGGATTGGCTCCTTCGACCGTCCAAAGTACTTTGTGTTGAGGAACAAGGGCTTGTTCCTTCGACCGTCCAAGGCACTTTGTGTTGAGGACCAAGGATTGGCTCCTTCAACCGTCCAAGGTACTTTGTGTTGAAGACCAAGGACCTGTTCATTCGACCGTCCAAGGCACTTTGTATTGAGGACCAAGGACATGTTCCTTTGACCATCCAAGGGACTTTACGTTTGGGACTAAGGACTGGCTCCTTCGACTATCCAAGGTACTTTGTGTTACGGACCAAGAACCTGTTCAAGCTATTTTGAGTCCTTCAAAAGATGAAGTTGGATCTTCACATTAACATCAGCCTCTCGAGCACACCATTAGATGGTGGATTTTTAGACATGTACCTAGGACACGAAACGCAGATATTTTCTTTGTTTTCGTTTGTTGCACTCATTTTTTGAACCTTTTTTTTTAGTACATCATACTTTAATTTTTTTTGTAGGTTTTCCAAACATCCTTGAAGGAGTAAATTTCTGCATGAATCCAAACTTTTTGCAAGATCAAACTAGCAAGAATGACAGGTGAATTGATGTACTCTAAGGAATAGATGGTATTTATGATTCTCATGGCCCTCCTTGCAAATATCCAGGCACCATCAATGGAGGTACTTTGGTGCTTATCATGGACAATTTTAATACTGAAGATGAAGTGAATTCAGGGACTGTGAGAGCTGACATTTCAGAGATCAATCAAGGAGTCCCTATCGTTCCATCTTCATTGGCTTTAGTCAGTATCCCAGCTTCACAGACAAATAATCATCAGGCTGCATCAATATGTTCTTTCATGTCTGGACCTCTGCCTGGAATTACTTAGGAGTCTCCTTATTTGAAGGCTGCTCTACAAGAAGCTATGACTAATTACCTTCAAAAGTGTTTTAAGGACATCTTGAAGTATGGATTCTCCAACATTCGATCCTAGTAGGATGAAAATAATTCAATTCTTTAAAATGTGATTACCAACTCATTCCACGCAGACCCAACGCCTTTGATGAAGCGCATGGATGTGTTTCTGAAAAAACTTGACTCTTATTTATCTTTGAGCTAGATAGACTCCATGATGAACTTCAAGCCCAACAGGAACAGAAGAGTATGCTTGGAACTATGAATGCAGCATTAGAGGAATTACAGACAAGAGATGTCAGTAGCTTAGCATCCATTGACCAGAAAAGGAAGACCCTCGAAGATAGTTTCCTACAAGTGATCAATGACAAGTGATCTTGATGAAGTTAAGACTTTTTGATCTTTTTCTTTTAAGGCCATATTGTATGAATTTTGCCTTGCTATTTTTGTTTTGGATGAACTTTGCTTTTTTCTTTTCTTTTTTTTTTCTTTTTTCTTTTTTGCAGAAAGTGGTAGATAAATTGAATGAATTTATTAGTTGTGACTGAACTTGAATTTATAATTTATTCAAGCTGCCTACGTACTCAAACGGGATCAAATCAAATGTAGTTCATTACAAGGACACATTTTTTTTATAATGAAAAATTTAAAAGAAAAAAACTTCAGGCGTAAAAACGCTTTAAAAAACTTCCTTTGATAGGCTCGATTTGTATTCCATCTTTGTCGACGATCTTATACGCTTCGTTAGTGAATGCACGAGTAACAAGAAATGGACCATCCCATTTAGGCTGAAACTTGCCCCCTATTTTTCTTGTGATTATGATTGGCCTGCGCACGGAAAGTACCAGATCTCCAACTTGAAATGATCTTGGTCCCACCTTATTGCTGAAGGACTTCGCCATTCAAGCTTGATAGCACTCCAGGTACATTTGTGCTTTTAACCTCTTCTCATCCAAAGTTTCTCGCTCTTCCAATCGAAGACGGGCATTTTCTTCAGTTGTCAAACGTTCTTGGATGGCAATTCGAAGTGATGGAATTTGATACTCCAGAGGAAGTACAGCTCCCACCCCTACTAAAGTGTAAGTAGTGGCTTGTATTGGAGTCCGATAAGTACTTCAATAAGTCCATAAGACTTCACCGATTTTCTTATGCCAATCTTTTTTTGATTTGGAGCTAACCTTCTTTAGCAAACTGCATAGTGTTTTGTTGAACTTCTCTGCTAGTCCATTAGCTACCGCATTGTACATGGATGAGTTGTACTATTTGAACCCAAACTTTGCACATAAATTATTCATATGGTTATTGTAAAATGGTTTGCTATTATCAGTTATGATATGTCGCGAGACATCATATCGATAAATGATTTGGATATGAATGAAATTCACTACATTTTCTTTCTTTACTTCCTTCAATGGTACGGCTTCGGCCCACTTAGAGAAGGAGTTGTTCTCAACGAGGATGTGCATCCTACTAAAGACTTTGGAGTTATAGGTCCAATTACATCAAGACCCCATGCATCAAACGGCCATAAAGCTACTATCGGATCTAATAGTTCCAGAGGTTGATGGATGAAATTCCCAATGGACTTGGTAAGCTTCACATTTTCTTGCATAATCCATGGAGTCTTGTACCATAGTTGGCCAGTAATATCCCATCATCTTTATTCAAAAATAGAGTTTGGATCTAGACCGATGGGCACCACAAATTTCAAAGTAGGCTTCTTCCACGACCTGTGTTGCTTCATCATTACTTAGGCATCGAAGGAAAACTCTATCAAATGATCATCGATAAAGTATTCCCTTATAAAAGATAAAATGAGAGGAACGCCTCTTGATTTCTGTTTTTCACCGTGGATTATTTGGTAGCTTTTGATATTGAAGAAAATCGATTATTGGTTGTCTCCAATCTTTTCTTTTCTCATCTTCGACTACTTTGACACTATTGTTTTCTTCTAAGTTACTGGGTAGCAATGACAGAAGCACCCATCTTTGAGCAATTGATATGGAGTGGAAAAATTCCTCATCTGACCTAGCTAAAACAGCAGCCAAATTAGCTAAGGCATCAACTTCTCTATTTTCACTTCTCGGGAGGAATTTGATTTTTATCGAATCAAATCGTCTCATAAGCATTGACGCATGTTCATGATATGGCTTCAAGTATGAGTTACAGACTTCATATTCAGCTAAAAGTTGGTTGATTATCAATTTAGAATCTCTAAAGACTTTCAGCTGGTGGATATCCATAGCTAATGTTCTCTCTAAGTCGATGATAAGGGTGTGATATTTCGCCACATTGTTTGAACATTTCTCTATTAAGGCAAATGAGTAGGGCATGCTGAGATCATGAGGGATGACGAAGACTACTCCTCCTCTGGTACCATAACTTCAGGCTGTCACGTCAAAGTATAGCCTCCATGATGGTATGATTTTGGTGAATAGAACTTCTTCATCAGGAAGGTCTTCTTGAAGATCCCATTCCGCTGAAATTGAGTGGTCAGCAAGGAAATTCACCAAAGCTTGTCTTTTAATGGCCTTTTGTGGAATGAATTTGATATCGAACTCAAACAACAATAGTGCCCATTTTTCAATCCTTCCAGAAAGAATCGGCCTGGACATTATGTACTTTAATGGATTAATATTTGAAACAAGATTGATTGTGTGTGATAGCATATAATGCCTCAACTTTTTAGCTGCGAAGATTAATGCCAAGCATATTTTTCAATAAATGAATAGTTAATTTTAGCACCTACTAGTGTCCGACTCAAGTAATAGAGTGCATTCTCTTTTCCTTCATCGTTGACTTGGACAAGAAGTGCTCTTAGAGAATATTCTTATGCTATAACATAAAGAGTCAGGGGCTTTCCTGGAACTGGAGCTATGAGTACCGGTGGACAAGACAAATATTGTTTAATATTTTGGAAAGCATTTTGACAAGCGTCATCCCATTCAAATGGTACATCTATCTTCATCAATTTGTTGAATGGATGACAACGTCCGGCAAGGTTAGAGATAAATCTTCGAATGTATGCAAGTTTTCCTTAACGACTTTTCAACTCACGTACATTTCTTGGCTCTATCATGTTGATTATAGCGTCAATTTTTTATTGATCTATTTTAATGCCCTGATGTCGAACAACGAAGCCGAGAAATTTTTCAGAGGTGATGCCAAATGCACATTTCAACGGATTCATCTTTAGTTGATGTCTTTGAAGTCTTTTGAAAACATCCCGTAAATCTTGTAAATGATCGTCGCGTCTTTTTGTTTTAACAATAAGATCACCCACATAACATTCCACGTTCATATACAGAATGTCATCAAAAATCTTTTGCATTGCTCGATGGTAGGTTGCCCCCCCATTTTTTAATACAAAAAACTTAACTTTGTAACAATATATGCCTTTAGGGGTACGAAATGATGTAAGCTCCTCATCTTTTGGGTTCATCTGTATCTGGTTTTATCCAAAAAACCCATCCATGAAAGATAAGACTTCATATCCAAAAGTTGCATCCACCATCAACTCTGTTATTGGAAGTGGAAAATCATCTTTTGGATATGCTTGATTAAGATCCCGAAAGTCAAGGCAAATTCAAAATTGCCCATTCTTCATATCCGGCAGTTGCATCCACCATCAACTTTGTTATTGGAAGTGGAAAATCATCTTTTGGATATGCTTGATTCAGATCCCAAAAGTCAAGGTAAATTCAAAATTGCCCATTCTTTTTTTAACAGGATCAATGTTCGCAATCCATGTTTGGTATTTTACTTCGCGTATGAATCCAGTTTCGATAAGTTTGTTGACTTCCATTTCAATTTGAGGAATCAATTCTAGTCAAAATCTTCTTTGAGGTTGTTTGGTCGGTCGAACTCCATATCATATTGCAAGATGATGCACTGCAACCATAAGATCTAACCCCGGCATTTCTTGGTAAGACAAGCAAACACGTCTTTGTATTCATGAAGCAACCTAATGTACTCAGATTCTTCCTTTTGACTGAGAAGGGCACTTACAAATACTGGTCTTGGGTCTTCTTTGGTCCCCAAGTTCAATTGTTTCAAGTCGTCCACAGTAGTTTGTCCCCCTTCTTCAAAGGTAGGTGGGGCTGGTTCAGGTTCAGGTACAGGTTCATCAATTCTGAGAAAACTTTCGGAATCGGTGTTTGAATCGAGAGCTTCTTCAAAGGCTATGTGATTGAGAAAGATTTCTTTCTTTTCTTCATTACCCTTTGGGGATAAACGAACTTTTTACTATCTTCATCTTCTTCTTGATCGTTGTGGCTTCAGATTTGGATCAGAAGTTTTAATCCTAAGTTGAGAAAATGCAAATTGTCTTTGAGATTATATCTAGGAAGCTTGTGCATTCCTATCAATTTGGATAGAAGAAGAAGAATCTTCACTTAATCTTTGAGAAGGTTCTTCTTTTAACCTTTTAAACACTGAAACTTTGACATTCTCATTTTCAATTCGATCGAATACTGAAAGTCTCAATTGTTCAAATTTCTCTTCTGTAACTTCATAAATTTGAACCATGATGGGATTTGAGGAAACCCTCTTGACCTTAATCTTTTTCGGTAGATTGAGATCATATCTCAAACCATACCTGGGTCGGGACACCAAGGCTCCATTAGAATTAGAAGGGAAATACCCTCTGAAAGGACAGCATCAAGATCACCTAATTTACGAGCCTAGCATTTTCTAACAACTTTTTGACTTGAGGATTGTAACATCCTTTGAAAGTCTGTTTTGATTTAGTAGCTCTTACTTGTTTGGACGAGCTAGAAATACAAAGCTTTGATATCTTTGAATAGATGTCGAAGCTTTCGATGCAGATTTACGTTTTTTCGAGACTGCCATGAGTTGATGGGGGGGGAGAAGCAATTTTAGAATGCTAGGTATTTGAAGAGTTGACCCTTTTTTCAATACCTCCACATAGGTTGATTCTACTTGGGGCTCTTTGTCTTTAGAGAATCCTTCGAATGTAAATCTTGACTTGCTTTTGATAAGTTGATGAGACTAAGTAGCACTACACGTATCATGATCGTTTGCATCTTCTTTGATTTTAAATCCAGACATGGTCAACCCTGAAGAATTGAATTCTTCACCTTCCATGTAAAATTTGGCATTGGCAAAATGAGATTCTTATTTGAGAAAAGGTTTGGACTCAGCTACCACACATTTGACTTCTCCGTCTTGGCTATATTTGAAGTATTGGTGCCAAGTTGAAGGTACCACTCCAGTTTCGTACAGTCAAACATGTCCAAAGAGTAACTCGTATGATGTTTTATCATCAATGACATGGAAAAGAGCCGAGAAAATTAACTCTCCTATTTGCAGCTTCAGGTGAATCATGCCAATGGCTCTCTGACCTTTCTGATTGAATTCTTGAATCATGATTTTGCCTCTAGACAGATTACCAACATTAATTCCAATTTTCTTCATTATTTTGATCGGCATCATATTTACATTAGATCCACAATCGATCATTATGCTATTTATCTTGCATTCTCAAATATAACTGCTGACATATAATGGTCTATTATGTAGACGAGAATCAAGTTGTAAATCTTCATCGTCGAATGTTATGGTAGCCATATAGTCTTGAGAAGTTGTGGCTCCAATATGTTCTAAAACTTTGACTTCGTATTCTTCCGGATCGATTAATGCTGCGAACAAGGCCATTCGATCATCGAAGGGAATGTTAAGAGACTCTGCTTGACTCATATTGGCAGAAATATTATTGAGTCGTGAGATAGTTTTCTTCTCTTTTGAAGTCTACCTTGATGCGTTCTTCATTTCATTTTTCTCCTCCACATTGATTACGTTGGAGGTAAGACATTATTTATTAAAGAAACCCTTGGGAAAATAATCACCCAGAGTCGATAGTCTAGAAGAACGCGTAGAGTTGGTCCCTCTCTGGTTGATTTAGTGGACACTCTTGGCTTGGCTTCAGGCCTTCTTCCTTGATTGTTCTTTGGTCTTGATTTCTTGTCACAAACATTAAAACTTGGGAGTCGTGGAGCCTTTTGATGACGTCTTTTCACAAGGGTCGATGCCCCTTGATCTTCTTCAAGTGTTTTCTCTTCATTAGGTTGAATTTTCTTACTCAATTCCTCTAGCTTTGTTCCTGTAAAAGGCGTAGAAGGTAATATCTTACCTGTTTTGTTTGGCATTCTGTATTTCTTTTTCTTCTTTATGAAGATAAACCAGCCGTCAGCGATGTCATCTTTAGATTCTGAGTCAGAATCCCAAACATCCAAGTCATCTTTCATAATTTCATAAAATGTTGGACGATTGGGTGCATTTGGTCTATTCATCCTCGGATAGACGTAACTGATAGTGATTTCTCCGTCTACCTCAAATTTCACTAGGGTTGCTCCTTCTGAAAGTTGAGGTCCAAACTCCTCAACTGAGGATTTACAAGCATCGTGTTCATTAGAAGATGTCTGTTTCTTCTCTGCAATGGGAATTGGATCAAATAATCCGAATGAAACCATCGAGCAAGTAGCTTTTGGATTTTCTCCGATTTCAAGTTTGATTTTATTTTCTTTGTCCAGACGAGCAATAAGATCTTTCAAGATGAAGCACTTTTCCACTAGGTCTCTAATGATTCTGTGAAATTTACAATATTTAGGATGATCGATCTTACCAGCTTCCTCGAGTCTTTTTGGTACTAGGAGTTTGATTATCTTCTGTTCAAGGAGCTGATCCAGAATTCCAGAAATTTTAGAATCTGAGAATGGGTACTTCTTTCCTTCAAGTTCTTTCAGAGTCACATGACCTCTATTTTAGACTTATCCTTTGTTAGGTCTGAACTCTAGCTTCGGCTTCGAGTTCAAGCTTGACCCTTGGAAGGCTATCTTTACAGGAACGGTAGAAATTGCTATAGCCTTTTTGGATTTACCTACCTTGACATCCTTCTTTGTTTCCTTCTTAGGATCTTTTTTGTTACGTGGATCACTTGGTAAATAACTCCCATGCCTTGCAATTCGGAGCTCCAAGTCATGAGCACATGTCGCCAATTCTTCGAATGAGTGAGGAATGTTTGCTCAGAGATTATAGAGTAATCTCCAATGCATGCCTTGTACACACATGTCGATGGAAGATGCTTTACTTATTTGTTCTTTTCAATTAAGCACAAGGTTCCTCCATCGTTCAATATACTCCACTACAGGCTCTTCCTTGATGTGCTTTGTTCGAGCAAGTTTTGGAAGGCTGACAGTTCACCGAGTGTTGTAGAAGCGTGTTAAGAACTCTCGCTTGAGTTGATCCCAACTATCAATTAACCCTGCCGGTAAGTCCATGTACTATTCAAATGTAGAACTGTTGAGGGAGCGTACGAACTACTTCACCACAGTGTCATTGTAAATACCTGCATTGTTACACATCTCAATAAAATGAGCAACATGTTGCTTTGGGTTGCCCTTTCCATCAAAACACTGAAACTTCGGAGGTTGGTAATCGAGTGGTATCTTTATTTCATCGATTCGATGACTATAGGGCTTGGTATACACTAATGGACAATGAACCACTATATTGGGTAAAATGGTGTCCGCAATCATATGTTGAAGTTGTTGGACAGACAACGAGCCAATGGAGAGTTGAGTGGTGTCACGCAACCATTTTGAACAACTATTCGATCATGTATATCTTGCTTCTGTTGGCGCTCTTGGACTTCTAACTCTTTGACCTTGGAAGATCCTGAATTTTCCTGATCTTCTTTAACCGGTGGATTTTACGACTCTAGCTTATACATGAGTGCAGCAATTTGTGCATCTTTTTCTTCTAATGACTTTGTTAATTTTTCAATGGCTAAAGCCATTTGTTGGATTCAATTATCTGAGCTCGGTGTCGCTTCTGTGACCATCACTGGCTCGAGTGATTCTTCAAATGAAGTATTATCTTTCCACTTTTGCTGAGAAGTGACATGAGAGGATCCATATAAGGATCTACCATTGGAGATGAATCCTGAACAAAAGTTTTTCACCGAACTCATGGTTTTATCTGTTGAAAGAGAGTTTTTTTAAGGCAATTTTCATCCTGCTTTTGTTGGAGAATTTTTTCAGTGGTATGACTAGTTGAGTTTTCCCAATTTTTGTTTCGGCTTTGGTCACGTGGAAGAGTTTAGCAAGTGTCTCTTCAAGATGAATCATAGTTTGTTTCGCCTTTTCACCGACCATTGCTGATGCAGTGGTTAAAACTTGAAGATTTTGAGATAAAAAATGAGAGAACAAGAAGGTCCCACTGGGCGTAACAAGAAATTTGTACGACAGAATTTCGTGTATTAAAATACAGAAATTGTTACAAATTATATTTTGATAAAATACAAGTGATGTCATCCTTCTTGTAATTACAAAATTGCAAAAATCCTCTAATTAATGATCTAAATATTTGAAGATGAGGGGCCACGTGGCTTGAAACCTAGTCTTCGAGAACTTGTCGAAAATTTGATATGTTGAGATTTGACTTGTTCGGAACTTGAATCTTGGGGGCTTGAACTTGAACGTGAATTTGATTTGATGAAGACTTTTATCTTCTCGGATTTGGCGTGAACCTGTTTGATTTGAAGAAAATTTTAATCTTCTTGGGGTTCACCGATTTGGATTTAAGAAGAATTCTTCTCTTCCTTCGGTCTTGGAATTTCTCCATCACTTCGTGGTTGCATTCTCTCCTTTCTTTCTTGCTTTCCTTCACCTCTTGTGCCTCTTCCCCTTTCTTATGAATCCTTGGTCCTATTTATAGGGGAGAATTCGTGCTAATTTTGGTAATCACTCAATTAAAATCAATAATTGAGTAATTATGATTTTATTTATTTATTTGGTTTATATATATATATATAAATATTGGGTCAATTTAAATCATTAGCCCAATTCACGCTCATATCATTTATTTGAATTTTAGAGAATATGTTAAATTTCATGTATGGAATGTATACACAACAATTGGGTATAAATATTAGTCAGGCACCCTTAGCACCCACCTCCTTCTGCTAATCTTGAAGAAAACGATATAGAACTAGAGATTTTTTTTGAAGGCATTATGGACAAAAGATTTGATGCTGGAAGTTCTTTTTCTAGTATGTCTTTGGCTAGTATATAATCAGGTATCACAAGATCAACTGAAATGCCTACTAAATTACTTAACTATTTTTATCATTAAATGTTAAGGAATGTAGAGTCTGCTGATGTAATATAATTTGATTTACTTGATTTTTAGCGTAGAAAGGAACGAAGATATTCAATTGTTTCCGCGATTGCAAAAGAACTACTAGCACTACAGATTAGCACTATAACTTCGAAGTCTACTTTTAGTGTAGGTAAACAAACTTTGTCCAAGACTAGAAGCCAACTCAAAGAAAATATTTCATAAGCATTAATGTGCTTAAAGAATTGGCAAGACCCTCGTTTTCAAATCCAAAATAAGTATGTCGAAATTGCATGTACCCAGGTAAATGATTTTTGATTTCATCATATAATCAAACTTTGTATTTTCTTATAATATTTTGATTTTTAAAAGAATTGTACCCATAACAAGTTGTTAATATACATGTAACTAGTTGTTCATATACAATTTTAATTTTGTCCACTCGAAAATTAAGTAGTCAATCCCAAATTTGAATAAAGGATGAGGGTTTTCAAATTTTTTTTTTTTTTAAATCATATCTAATTTCAAATCTCAATTCAATTTATTGGTGGTTTATTTTATGTGTGCAAAATAATGTACACAATGTTTGACAAAATCACCACTTGGCAGCCCCCTGTTGCAAGTGCGATTTTGTCAAACTTTTTTTAAAAGGGTTTGTACTTCTAGCATTATTATTTTTTATTTATACATTTTATTTCTACAACTTGTTATGTTTAATATTCATACAATTCAATTATTCAAATCAAATCTCATCAAATCTCTTTTTTAAACCACTCTTGTCTAAATCATCATTCGCTTCCTTGCTCGATATAATATTATCAGTGGATTATTTTATATGTACAAAATCATGTAAAAAATGGATGACAAAATCAACAAGTGGTAGCCCCCTATTTGACGGTGGATGGCCCCACAACTACCACATGTCGATTTTGTCAAATTTTTTGTAGATCTTTTTGTACTTGTAGACTAGTCCATTATCAATGACATCTCCAGCTTTTTGAGAATCGTCCATACAACCATAATCTGGATATTGTTTATAATTTCATTTCAATACTACAATTCATTATCTCTTACTCTTTCCATCATTGATGCATTTTTTTTAAAATAATTAATGAGGAGAGAGACCGTGAATTAGGTCTAAAAAGAAATTATGAACAATATCCAGATTATGATTGTATGAACGTTTTTCATGAAGTGGGAGATGGCATTGATAAAATGAGAAAGCATTTTCACTGTTTTAAAAAATTGAAAATAGAAAACGGCCTGAAAACAGCAAAGAGAACGCATTTTAATTGTTTTGAAAAATTGAAAACAGAAAACGACCTGAAAGCAGCAAAGAGAACAGAGCCTAAGCATCTGAAAACAAAGAATCCATTTCTCTCAAGTCCCGAGTATCGCCCCAGAACTTGAGGAAATGGAATTTTTTTTTCAGATGCCTTAATTTGAAAATAAAAAATTATAAACTTAATAAGTTTTCGTGTACAATTTTAACTCCATCCACTAAAAATTAAATGGTCGATCCTAGGCACGAAGAAAATGAGGAGAGTTTAAAAAAAAGTCAAGTTCATGGGCCGAGCTCAAGCTTGGCTCTTGAAAGCCGAGCCAAGCTCGTGAGTAATAAGAACTTTCATTAATTAAAAATAGGTGGAATAACTATACATTTTTTCTTTCACTATAGTATTTTTCTTTCGCTCAAGTTTTGTACCATAAAATTTTCTTAACAAGTTTCAGTGAGACAAGATTTTACTGTATCAACTTATTATAATTAATTCTGCCTTTTTGCCCCTTCTTTTGGTACTTTTCCAATTGGGGCTTTAATGAGGCAATTAGTTTCTAAGTAGTCATTCAAGTGGAAAAGTTATAAAATAATTAACAATGAATGACTAGTTGGTACTAACTATAAGTTTAGATGGCTTTTCTTGTTATTCTAGAACAATTTTTTTATATATAATTGATCTCGTGCCCCAAGCTGGCAAAATAAAAAAATTTCACTGTGATTTGGTAGAGAGAGTGGGAAGGATAAAAAAATTTCACTACTGATTTGGTGGAGATGATTTCTAAAAGTATGAATCATAAGTAAGATTTTTTTGCCACGTCAGTAGTGGGAAGCTTTTATCCTACATGAGGCTCGCTCATTGTGCATTAATTCATTTCTTGTTATCTCTCCCCATCTTCAGATGATGAAAACAAGATGATTTCCAGATGACGATTTGTGGTAACATTAACTCAATAATATCATATTTTAATATTGAATTCGTTTTGTAAATAAAATTAACTTTTAGATTTTATTGTCTTATATATTTATTAAGCATATTTAAAAAAAAATAATTCATTGATATTTATTTCAATTATGGTACTTTCAAGTCAGATTGTAACTCTTATTAAAATCATATATATAGATGTCCTTGTTATAATTTGAAACATATTTTAGTTTTGACTCTCTTAGTTCTATTCTCTTTTTCTACTATTCACTCATTTATAATAGTTTCTACTTTGTAGATTCTAATAAATTTGAAATTAAAATCATTTTTTGGTATAAATTAACTTATTACTTTTAATGGATATAATGTGTGTTCATTTGGAATTAAACAACTTATTTATTGTATTTCAAAGAGAACATTTGATATTTAATTATTTTTAAATTTTGTTTCCAAACTACAATTTTGGTAGATTCTGACTTTTTAGAATTTGTATTAAGAGATGCTTTGAGTGCAAAGTTAAGGTGAAAAGGGGTTCTTTTAAGTTTGGCCATGTCAAACAACTAATTTTCCACTTTAACTAAAAAAATTTGACATTCACCAAAAAAGTCTATTCTTGTGTAAAAGACAAAAATAACCTTAAATGGTTTATACAATTACAAAAATAGAATTCTCCTTAAGTTAGAAATTAAAAACCAAACACCTCTCAACTGAGATTTGAAAATGAAGTCACTTTTTTCATTAGTTTACTCCAACACGATAAAAACTCTTTCATTTTTCATCTACTTCAACCTCAAAATTTGATAAACTTATCCGTTATCAACCTCAACATAAATATTTCATTAAATTTTAGCACTTCAATTCGGTAAGTATGTTTTCCTAGTATTTAATTTTATTTTTATTGAAGTCGTATATTTTTTCAAATGGTAGAGAAAATAATATTAGAGCCAAAAAGAGTTCAGGTCGGCATTGATAAGGACGTCGAAACTACGGACAGTCCGTAACGGATGGAGATAGGTCCGTCACGAACAGAAATACGTCCGTAACTTACGTTCGTCCATTACAGACCTTTTTTTTCCCTAGCACCCCTATCTTTGATCTAATTTTTTCTAATATTTTTAATTCGTAATGCAGATATGACAAAAGCATGTGTCCCAATTTGTTACTTTGGTAAATTTCAAATGAAAGAAAATAGTTAATGGGAATAGAAATGAACGAGTGACAGAGAAGGGGTTGCTGCTATTTCGATAACAAAAAAACACATTATTTACAGAGATGTACAATGATATACAAAACATGCTTAACGTCGATTCCTCTTAATACGATATGAAATTGGGATTTTTATTTCAAAAGCATTCAACTATTTCGATTCTACCTTTGAAAGTTACTTCTGAAGTGCAAATAAAGCATCTAATTCAATTCAACTTAGGCTGATAATCAACTCCTATTTGTGTAACTTTGTTGAAGAAAAATATCTCCGATGGTGAACACGAAGTTTTCGATGGAGAGGATCGTAACAATAATGATTTTCGGGATACTGTTGAGATTGCTCGTGAGGATGATGTGATTTTTCTTCAGACAGTTGCTACTCGCCATGATGTTGCCGTTGTACACAGAATTTACAAGGAAGTTCAAGAAAACGAGGATAAAAGGCCATTTACAAATCAAGATTTGATTGCTTTATCCAGACAGAGACATGAGTCTGTTGGAAGTTCACATGCTGGGCCGAGTACATGGTCTTCTAGTTGTTCGCGTGTAGTTCCTGATGATGAAGATTTACAAGTCGATCAATTATTTGACATGAAAAGAGATTTGTAGGAAGCTGTGCACCGAATTGCAATGAAACATAATTTTGAGTTTAAGGTAAAATAATCAAACAAGTCTACATACACAATTATTTATGTGGACAACAATTGCAGTTGGCTTTTGAGAGTGACAAAGATGGACACAAATGAGTTCTTTGTAGTTTGCAAGTATGCGCGGGAACATACTTGTGAAGTGGGCATTCGTCAAAATGATCACATGCAAGCTCGATCATGGTTTATAGGTCGATAGATAATGCAAAAGTTTCAGGACCCACAAACGATTTACAGACCTACAGATATCATCAATGACAACCGTAGGGAGTATAGGGTGGTCATGAGCTACCAGAAGGCCTGGAAGGCTAAAGAATGTGCATTGAAGAATTTAATGGGTTCGACCGAGGAGAGTTATGTCAAATTGGCCAAGTATTGCCACAACATGGGGAGAACTAATTCTAACTCGGCATTTTTTATTGAGACCGATGGGCAGAATCACTTCAAGTATTTATTTATGGCTCTTCAACAATGCATTAGAGGTTTTCAAAATACGATGCGACCTTTAATTCTAGTTGATGGTAGAGCCCTAAAAGCTAGATATGAAGGGAAGTTGACTGTTGCTACATATCAAGATGTCAACATTCAAATTTATCCTCTTACATTTGGCATTATTGATGGAGAGATTGATCTAGCAATGCGTTGGTTCTTCACGAAGCTAAGAGAAGTAATTGGGGACATTGAGAACCTTGCATATGTGACTGACCAGGGGTAGTCAATAATAAATGGTATAGTCGAAGTTTTTCCAGAAGCACATCATAGTTATTACTTGTACCACATTCAAGGCAACCTGAAGACTAAGTATCGAGACAGTGGCATCGTTGCATTGTTTAGGAAAGCTGTAGAAGCTTATAGCTTTGAAGAGTTTGTGAAGTTCATGAGTGAAATAGAACATAAATTACAAAGTGCATGGGAATATCTATTAGATATGGGGGTCGAACATTGGGCACGGTCACATTTTACAAGACATTGATACAACATGATGACGTCGAATAATGCGGAGTCGCTCAATGCAATATTCAAGAAGGATCGAAAGTTACCAATTCTCGCAATAATTGAGCATATTCGTAGCAAGTTGCAGTTGTGGTTTTATGATCGACGTGAGGAATCCTAGAATTATACGAGTGTGCTAGCCCCGGCGTAGGAAGATCGACTATTCAAAACTCTGGAGGTGGTGAAAACTCTATTTGTGGAACCACTGAATCAATTTCGCTTCTCCATGAGATGCGGGCATAATGTTGGATACATTGTATACTTGAATGACAATACCTGCACGTATAAACAATTTTAGTTGGAGAGTTTTTCACATGTGAATGCTGTCGCAGTGACTATGTATAAAGGATTTTTACCACACAGCTTGTACAGCCATTATTACATGGCTGATTTTGGGAGAGTAGTGTATGCCAAAACTATATTTCCTCTGCCAAATGAAGCCAAGTGGAAAGTTCCTGATTATATTGCAGCACTTAATAATTTGTTGCCACCCGAAATTCGACCACGTACTCTTGGTCGTAGACGGACGTCTAGAATACCATCTACAGAAGAGTTTCTACAACTGCATAAGTGTGAGAGGTGCGTCGCTACAAGACATACACGCTAATTTTGTACAAGTCAGATCCCACTACATAATGACCCAACAAATGTGTAGTATCTATATAAATCATATGTATTCTCTATTTGTAATATGTTTTTTATTTTCTCAATTTAAATTGGATGTACTCTCTATCACCTTGTTTAATTACTTTTTTAACAGCATATTTGAATAAAAAAAATTAATATTTAAATATTGCGACTTACTAATTGATATATTGCAGCAGTTAGATATTTAATTGTATATGTATATTACGTATTTAATATTCCATCACCTTGTTTAATTACTCGTTTAACCGTCTATTTGAATAAAACAATTAATATTTAAATATTGCAACTTAATAATTGATATATTGAAGCAGTTAAATATTTAATTGTTTATGTATACTATGTATTTAATATTCCATCACCTTGTTTAATTACTCTTTTAACCGCCTATTTGAATAAAACAATTAATATTTAAATATTGTGACTTAATAATTGATATATTGCATCAGTTAAATATTTAATTATTTTTGTATATTACGTATTTAATATTCCATCACCTTGTTTAATTACTCTTTTAACAGCCTATTTGAATAAAACAATTAATATTTAAATATTACGATATTTATGTAAATAAAAATAATAATATTTCATTCGATTTTGTCTTCAAATGTTTCGATAATTAATTATTTTAATTGTTTTGATAATCAATTATTTTAATTATCTTAAAATGTATATTATTTATTTCGTATTTAATTACTCTATTTCGATTATTTATTTGTATAAAAAATAGTAATATTTAATTCAATTTTTCATTTAAGTATTTCTTTAATTAATTATATTAATTGGTTAAGTAAAAAATTAATATTCAATTTAATTTATTCTTTAAATATTTTGTTAATTATCTTAGTACGTATATTATTTATTTCATATTTAATTACACTATTTCAATTATTTATTTGAATAAAAATAATAATATTTCATTCGATCCTTCATTTAAGTATTTCTTTAATTAATTATATTAATTGTTTCCATAATTAATTATTTTTATTATCTTAGTATGTATATTATTTATTTCATATTTAAATATTTTAAAAAATAATATACAATGCACTAAGCAATTAAATATTTAAAAAAATTATTACATTACAACACGAGTCATAATGAAGTCAACTACATTTACATTTTTAATAAAATAATATACAATGCACTAAGGATCACAGTTATATTCATACAAGTCGCAAGCTAATTTATGCCTCCACATATCAATCCAAGACTGATTTATTGTATCAGCATTGCGACCAATGCTCAAAAACTCTATGTATTTTATTGCGAATAAGCCACAGTCGCCCCTGTAATCGAAGAATAATATATTAGTTCAATAACATATAGTTGAAAACTAAATCTTCAAATTAAAAAGTTATAAATCTTTACGATCTTCCTTATCTTGCCGTCGTCATCTTCTGCACAATGGCTAATCTATCATTTACTCGAATCATGGAATGTCTAGCCATCATGGACACGAACACAACAATTGGCTCCAGTATTTGCTCTAGTTGATTTTGTATCAGACAACTATGATTGGAGTTGTACACATACATAATGGAATCAGCAAATACGATCTCTATTGAAAAGCAGTGTGAGTTTGCGACCACTGGAATGTACATATGTGTACAATTCGTCCATGGCTTTTCACGCCTCAGTTATAGGCCAATCACCCACTCCAGCATGTACTCAGACAGAACATATTCATTCCCCTTGCTTAGGAGCTAGTGATGCTCAATATCTACCACACGAACAAACCCAGAGCTCAAGATAACTCGACTAGGATTGTCATAAGATCTCGAGTATCTTTGAGCCTGATCGCGTAATAATTCCATAGCCAAGTCGATATGTTGAAGCAAAAAAATACCAACAGAAAAGATAGAGTCGTTTAAGTAAATAAACCGACAACTTCTATAAACATAATAAATAGAAACTCAAAAAACTTACGTTATCGACGAGCCAAGCTGAGGTTGTCAGTACATCTTCGAACCACTTTTTAGCATTGGGCACGGTTATATAGCCGATGGTATAGCTATCTCTGAAAAATGAAAAAAAAAATGTGACAAAAAATACAAAAAAAGTGTTGCAAAATCATAAAATACTTACTCAGATTTAAGGGATTTGAACCATTCATCGAACGCCTTGTGTCTAATTGGGTCGATGTCATGAAAAAGATTGGGGAACATCCCTTCCATGAACCCTCTTCTCTTCGCCTCGGTTGTGTATGTGGAAACGATGTAATGTGATAGCAATCTCGATCTCTTACTGACCATCAGCTTTGGTTCGTCATTAGCACACTTCTTACCCTTCGGCACCTTTGTCGCCCTTTCCAACATGAAGACTATATCATCATCCGTCATCTCCGGCGTCCTCCGAAACCTCCTCTGCCTCATCCCCCTCTACTACTTTCTCCGGTATCCCCTCCGCTACCTCTTCGCTCATCCCTTCCGGCATCTCCTTCGACACTTTCGACACCTTCATCCTAACCTCCGCCCCCTCTACCCAAGCCTCCTCCGACACCTCCGTCCCGACCTCCACCTCATACATCCCAACCACCGGCACCTCCATCCCGACCCCTTTCGGCACCTCCATCCCAACCTCCACCCCTTCCATTCCGACCTCCGACATCGAATAAAAAACTCATCAATTCTTGCGACCGTTGCCCACCAATCTCCTCGACACTCCCTCCGTCATGTCTACGATTAGAACCTCAAAAGCCTGCTACATCGCCTCGAAGTGCTGCAACCTCAGTATGAAGGTCTCCTATATCTCGTCGCAGCATTCCTATCTCCTCTCGTAATGCTACTACCTCTGTCGTAAAATCCTGTTGCAGCACTCCTATTTTCTCTCGTAGTGCTACTACCTCTGTCGTAAAATCACGTCGCATCGTTCCTAGCTCCTCTCTAATAATACTAGTCATGCGTACAAAGAAATCATCGAAATGATGGGTTTGGCTAGGTACAGCGATCCACGTGGGAGGTCGCTGGGTGCGGGAAACGGAGATGTCCTCGGGGAATGTGATAATGGTGGTAGAGGTGATCTCATCTATGGAGGCAAAGGAGATCTCCTAAGTGGAAGTGATCGTCCTTCTACTGGATGACGCTCCTATACAGAGAAGACAATTAATATTAATAATCCACACATGAATATTATAAGTTGGAATAAATAATGATCTTAAATAAACGTATCCTAT
Source organism: Olea europaea var. sylvestris (assembly GCF_002742605.1). NCBI lineage: Eukaryota > Viridiplantae > Streptophyta > Magnoliopsida > Lamiales > Oleaceae > Olea > Olea europaea. The sequence continues at coordinate 6,516 of NW_019242538.1, read as the reverse complement.
TTCTATCCGGAACGGACTCAAACACTAGATCGTTTTCAATAGGTGGAACATGTAATTTACATACATATATTTGATCCTCCTCTTCCTTCGAAGCAACCAACTCAGCATGAACTTTGCGCTGATATATCACATTTCAACGTGTTAATGAGCATGTATCGAGCCGATCAAACATATAATACTCACCTGAGAATCATCGAGGATAGGTATCAAATCTTTAGCCGATGGCTTCTCATGTGCTCGCCAATGAAGCATTTGTAGGCAGCTGGTCTCCCTTCTAATCACCCACTTGCTACCCGAAGTGGGGATAGCCTCGTATGCCCAAAATTGGAAAAATTACAAAAATGTTTTTAATTATAAATTTAATAAAAAAGTTTAACATGCATTACGTTAAGTTGAACATTTACCTGCAAAGCCATGGAAAAGCCATATGCATCATACTTGCGCTCGCCCCTCTTCGATTTTGGCATTGTATGTACCCTCCTGAATACGTGGAGAGTATCGGTGTAACATCTTCGACCCCATGAAAAGATGTTGAAAGCATCGATATCATCAACAACATCAAATGAAAAAAGGTCAATCGATGTCCTACGATGTCGACACCTCAATATACTCTCCAGTATGTACACCAATCCTAACTTCAGCTTGTCTAGCATGTGATTACATCTCCTAAATGCGTCCTCTAACTGTGGGGGTGTAACCGGCCCTTTACCTCCAAAATATAAATCCAATAACTTTTTATTTGGTATAATACGAGCTCTCGCTTCTTCTTCTCCATTACATTTCAAGCTTGTACTGAGGGCAAATTCAAGGATCGAGAATCTCGATATCTTCCCTTCCCCCATAGCAAAATGAAGCTTATCACCATTGACTGGTTTAAGCAGTCGGAGTAATAACGAATCAATAATCTGTCTTGAGAACTGCACGTCCTTCAATGGATAGAATGACCATAAAAACGATCGATGGAGTATGTCGATGTACTCCTCCTCGAGCCCCTCAACCACTGTCCCATAACTGGAAAAGTTACAATACGTCGTAACTTTTTCCAAATGAACTCAGATATCATTGTCCACGTGATATTCCATCCTACAAAAAGAATACATGTTAAAATCATATACAAGAGATTATAAATAAAATATCATATTTTCAAATTTAACGAATTAGATTTCATGTTAATAAAGCAATAAATAGATTCATACAATCACACATTAAAACAGTTAAACAAAAAATATCCCACATATCAAATTAAAAATTGCTTATTTAAAAGAAATAAAGATTTCACTATTATTCATTTCATATTTAATTACTCTATTTGTTACGTATATTTAACTACTTATTCTAAACACATACTTAAGTAAAAGATTAATATTCAATTTCATTTATTCTTTAAATATTTCGTTAATTATCTTAATATGTATATTATTTATTTCATATTTAATGACCCTATTTGGATTATTTTTTGAATAAAAATAATAGTACTTAATTGATTTTTCATTTAAGTGTTTCTTTAATTAATTCTCTTCATTTGGTACGTATATTTGATTATTTAATATTTCCTTAAAAATTATATTTCGTTAATTATTTTATTATGTATATTGTTTATTTAATATTTAATTGGGCAATTTTGATTACTTATGTTAATAAAAATAATAATATTTCATTTGATTTTGTCTTCAAATGTTTTGATAATTAATGTTTTAATTATTTCGATAATCAATAATTTTAATTATCTTAAAATGTATATTATTTATTTCATATTTAATACTCTATTTCGATTATTTATTTGAATAAAAGTAATAATACTTAATTCAATTGTTCATTTAAGTATTTTTTTAATTAATTATATTAATTGGTTAAGTAAAAAATTAATATTCAATTTCATTTATTCTTTAAATATTTCGTTAATTATCTTAATATTATATTATTTATTTCATATTTAATTACTCTATTTTTCATTATTTATTTGAATAAAATAATAATATTTAATTCCATTTTTCATTTAGCTATTTCTTTAATTAATTATATTAATTATCTTAAAATGTATATTATTTATTTCATATTTAATTACTCTATTTTTCATTATTTATTTGAATAAAATAATAATATTTAATTCCATTTTTCATTTAGCTATTTCTTTAATTAATTATATTAATTATCTTAAAATGTATATTATTTATTTCATATTTAATTACTCTATTTCGATTATTTATTTGAATAAAAACAATAATATATAATTTTTATTATTTATTTCATTTTTAATTTTATTTGAAAAAAATGGGTAGGCCGAATCTTGACCACAAATGGGTCCGGCCAGTTGGTCCGGGTCCACCCTGGACTTTCCTGGAAGAGTGGTTCGGATGGTCCGGACCATTGCCCGGACCCGGTGAAGCCTAGCCGGCTGCTCGTCAGAAAACTCTATTTTCGACGAGCTCCGGCTCGTTTTTTTCACTTATCTTCATTATTTTAACCTCAAATTCGACACTTTCTTCCATTTTAACCATAAAAAATTGAATTAAACTCATATTCAAAGTCTAAACATTCAAATTTCCACATAATCTACATTGGAGAGTAATTTACAAAGAGAACACCACTAACCTTTTAGAAATGGCGATCTTCGGCTATTTCGAAGTGGGTCTGTTTTGGGTCAATGGTGGATTGACCTAGGTCTTTCGTAGGCAGCGTATTGACGAGATTTTCGTTTTTTTTTTCTTTTTTTTTCTCCTCTCATTTTTCTCTCTATTTTCCTCTTCTCTTCTTTTCTAATGAGGGTATTTTCGATCCTCTGGGTTTAGTGTACATTTTCAAATTATTATTTTTAAATAAATTCGGTAAAAGGCTATTGTGGAAAGATGGTCGGGTCAACCGGCCATCTCCCACTATTTCCTCAGATGAAAACGAGAAAATATTGCAAGGAAGAGTCCATATCTAGAAAGGGTTAATTTCATAGACAATCATTGAACTTAACTAAAAATGTCAAAACGGTCACTGAAATTACAAACTTGTAGAAATGATCACTGAAGTTTTAGGGCAGTTTCACTAATGATGACTCTGCTAAGTTTAGGGCCGTTATGATTTTAATTCAAACTTGAAGGACCAAAACATGTGTACACAAAACCTTGAGGACACCAAGTGAAAATTTCATCTAAAAACACCCCAAAACCTTGCTCTATCTGGCCAGCAGTGTGTTCAGTCTTCTTCACCCAGTTTTGGCTTTAAGATGTGATATGGTTCTTGGATTCATAAGGTTTCACTTTTGTGTTCAGTCAACAATCAGTTTGGAGGCCAAAATGGTAAGGGTAAGTTAGTGAAAGATTCAAAGTATTATCTTTGAAAAATTTCTAGTTTCTTGAAGGTCTTAAAACCGGAAAGAATGGCCTTGCTGTTGAAATAAAGCCACATTTTTTTACCATGACACTTACTTAACAACCAAGCAAGATACATGCATGCATGCAAATGGAAAGTTGGCAATTTTGATTGCTCCTCTTCAGCCGAAATACTTGAAGAAAATTTAGCTAATTTTTCTTGACCTTTCCAGCAATTGAGGTGGTGTAATTTCCAGCTTTGCTCCAGCCATTTGACAGCCTATTTACAGCCATCTTTCTTGAATTTTTTGAAGCAATTGGGCAGCAAAAAACTCTCTATAAAAGGAGGCAAGAGTTGAAGGAAAAAGAGCTGTGCATATGGAGAGGGAAAATTGAGAGAGAACTTTCCTTTAGTAGAGAGAAAAAATAGTGAAGTAGAGATAAAAAAATAGAGAAAAATAATTATCGTTTTCTCTTAGGTGTTTCTTACTTGTTTTCTCCTAATTACAAGAGAGATTATTTGTTGTCATCTTCTTGTATTTAGAGAGAGTGTTGTAATTCTCCTACTATAGTGAATATTCCCATACTTGCTCATGGATGTAACTTAAATTGGGTGAACCACATAAATACTTGTGTCCGTTTTAGCTACGGTTTCTCAATTCCATTATCGTTGTCAGCCAAAGTTGACCCACCCGTTTTCTCCCCAACAGTGGTATCAGAGCAAGGTTCTGTGTAGGGTCATTGTTCAGTCATAGTATTGGTTAAAAAAAATTGGCGACAAAGTATGAGATTGAAAACTTCAAATGGAACAATTTCTCATTATGGAAAATGGGAATAAGAGCAGTTTTGAGAAAAGATAACTGCTTGGCAGCAATTGGACAGAGGCCCGCGGAGATCACTGACGATGCTAAGTGGAACGAGATGGATAGCAACGCAGTTGCTAATCTGCACCTTACACTAGCTGATGGAGTATTGTCAAGTGTGACAGAGAAAAAGATTGTCAAAAATGCGCTTGTGGTGATGAAAGCTGAAAAGATAGTTGCAAATTTGTACATACTTGAAGGAGAAATACTACGAGAAGAAAGAGAAGCATCTATCACATCGACAGGTTCAGCAGAAGAATTAACGATGATGTGGCATCGTAAGCTTGGTCACACATCAAAACATGGTTTGAAAATTCTCTCAGAACAAAAGCTTCTTCTAGTGTTCAAAAAAGGTTTCATTGCCCTTTTGTGAGCATTGTGTTACTAGTAAGCAGCACAAATTGAAGTTCAGCAATTTTCCTGCTAGAAGTAAAGCTATCTTGGGACTGGTCCATTCCGATGTTTGGAAAGCACCGATTATATCCCTAGGAGGTGCAAGATCCTTTGTATCTTTTATTGATGATTACTCCAGGAGATGTTGGGTGTATCCAATCAAAAGGAAGGGATACGTGTTCGCAGTCTTCAAAATACTCAAAGCGCTTGTGAAGCTTGAATCTGAAAAAAAAAAGATCAAGTGTCTGAGGACTGATAATGGAGGAAGTCTCGTGTACATTATGTACAACACTCAATAAACATCAAAACTGGATCCAAAATCCAGAAAATGTATTTTCTTAGGGTATGGTAATGGAGTGAAGGGGTACCACATGTGGGTTCCCACTGCCCACAAGGTTATAATCAGCAGAGATGTACATCTGGAGCAGTTAGATGTGAAAACTGCATTTCTTCATGGAGAACTTGAAGAAGAAATTGTTATGCTCCAACCAGAAGGTTTTAAAGAAAATGGAACTTGGTTTGTAGGTTGAACAAATCTCTATATGATCTCAAACAAGTGCCGAGATATTGGTGTAAGAGATTTGATTCCTTCATCATAAGCCTTAGATACAAAAGACTCAGTTCAGATCCTTGTACATACTACATGAGATTTGGTGATAATGATTTCACTATTCTACTATTGCATGTTGACGACATGTTAGTAGCAGGCCCCAACAAAGATTGTATTGAAAATTTGAAGGCTTAATTGGCTAGGGAGTTTGAAATAAAGGACTTGGGACCAGCAAACAAGATTCTAGAGATACAAATTTACCGAGACAAAAATAATAGGAAGATTTGGCTCAGTCAGAAGAACTACTTGAAGAAAATCTTGCATCGCTTCAATATGCAAGATTGTAAGCCAATTTCTACCCTTCTTCCTATTAATTTCAAGTTATCCTCAAATATGAGCCCTATCAACAAAGTATGAAGGATGGAGATGTCTCGAGTACCATATGCATCAACAGTGGGGAGTTTGATGTTTGCTATGATCTGTACAAGACTAGACATTGCACAAGCAGTGAGAGCAGTTAGTCGATACATGGCAAATCATTGTAAAGAACATTGGAGTACTGTAAAGAGGATTCTGAGATATGCCAGGGGTACCTCAAGTGCTACTTTATGTTTTGGAGGATCATATTTTATTGTCAGAGGCTATGTTGATTGAGATTATGCATGTGACCTTGACAAAAGCAAGTCCACCACAATATATGTGTTTACTCTTCTGGAGGAGCTATAAGCTAGGTTTCGAAATTGCAGTCTATCGTCACTACTTCAACGACGAAGGCAGAATACGTGGCAACTACACAAATTAGCAAAGAAGCAATCTGGTTGCAAATGTTAATGGACGAGCTCGGACACAAACTAGAGAAGATTGCTCTATTTTGTGTTAGTCAGAGAGCTTTGCATTTGGCAAAGAATCAAGCATTTCATCAGAGGACAAAGCATATTCGAGTTCAATATAACTTTGTTCGAGAAAAGGTGGAAGAAGGAAGTGTGGATATACAGAAAATCCATATAGCAGACAACCTAGCAAATATGTTGATAAAGCCAATCAGTACTAACAAGTTCATTTGGTGTTGATCCTCCATCGGCCTAGCAGAAATGTAAGTAGCATGGAAATGACAAGTATGGGAAGGATTGAAGTGATCAACAAAAGTGACTTTAAGTGGGGGAAATGTTGAAATAAAGTCACCGTTTTTGACCATGACACTTACTTAACAACCAAGCAAGACACATGCAAGTTGGCAATTTTGATTGCTCTTCAGCCAAAATACTTAAAGAAAATTCAGCCAATTTTTCTTAACCTTTCCAGCAACTGAGGCGGTGGAACTTCCAACTTTGCTCAAGCCATTTGACAGCCCATTTACAGCCATCTTTCTTGAATTTTTTGAAGCAACTAGGCAGCCAAAAATTCTCTATAA